>NC_064862.1:8837973-9080142 GCF_024139225.1 Suncus etruscus | reverse complement strand
TGTATTTATTAGGCCAAGGGAATTCCCTTTCTAATCTACAAAATTTTTACTGTGCCTATGGAAAAAAAAAAGAGAGAAGCTCAAACTAATTTTTTTGGTTTTGTTATTATTTTTTTCCCTTTGTTCCTTCTTTTCTTTCCTGCTTTTTTCTTATTCTTTTTCTTTTTTGAGCTTTATTTTTTATTTTAGGAACGTGGTTTTTGTGTGGTTGTTGTCTTTATTGCTGTGGTGCTTTTCAGGTTGTTTTTGTTGTTGTTGTTTTCTTTCCTTCTAACAGAACCTCATAACTTGGACCATCTTGTTTTGCCTCACAAATTGAGGCAGAAATAAAGGAAGGTACTATTCTTAATTTTTTTATCGTTATTATGTACTTTTTATTTCATAATCATAAACAACTCTGCAATCCAGCAAGATGGGACAGGGTAAGGACTAGGGAACTGAGGGTGCACACAGGGGCCAGAGGGCATTCTGGGCACATGGGAATGGGCACACCAGACTCCTGATGTCTGGTGTAGTGGGAACAGAGAAGCAGGGCTTAGACTTGTCCGCAGTCGGAGATGGTGATCTCCTTGCTGGTCTTGCCATTCTTGGACCCAAAGCGCTCCATAGCCTCCACAATGTTCATGCCCTCCTTCACCTTGCCGAACACCACGTGTCTGCCATCCAGCCACTCAGTCTTGGCAGTGCAGATAAAGAACTGGGAGCCATTGGTGTTGGGGCCTGCATTAGCCATGGAGAGGATGCCAGGCCCCGTGTGCTTCAGGATGAAGTTCTCATCATCAAACTTCTCTCCATAGATGGACTTGCCGTCTGTGCCGTTGTGGCAAGTGAAGTCACTGCCCTGGCACATAAATCCTGGAATAATTCTGTGGAAGCAGGAACCTTTGTAACCAAATCCTTTCTCACCAGTGCTCAGCGCACGGAAATTCTCTGCCGTCTTTGGAACTTTGTCTGCAAACAGCTTGAAAGACACGCAGCCCAGGGGCCGCCATCTACCGTGATGTCGAAGAACACGGTAGGGTTGACCATGGCAGTGGGAGAGACGGCAGCGACGGCGTCTGCAGGGGCCACTCTTCTTCATTTTTATTGTTGTTTTGTTTGTTTTTCGGCCACACCCAGTGACGCTCAGGGATTACTTTTGGCTATGCGCTCAGAAATCACTCCTATCTTGGAGGACCATCTAGGATGATAGGGAATCGAACTGCAGTCCATCCTAGGCTAGTGAATGCAAGGCAGACACTTTACAGATGTGACACCATTCCCGCCCCTTCATTGAATTTCTTAATATCCTTATGGTATTTTATGAGTACACTTTTATATTGTAAAGATTTGACATAAAAAATAATGTATATAAAATTAAGATAAAGTGCAGTGATTAAGGCATTTTTCTTTCACCCAGTTTATTCACTGGAGCAGTATATCTTTCACCAAGAACCATCAATAATGATCCCTGATTACAAAACCGGGGGTAGGACCAAAGGATAGCAGATTTGAATTAATACCTCCTCGTAGGTATACAGAACTATGCAATCCCTCAAAATTCCACAAAGATAATTTCAAAAAAAATCTGGTGCCACTTATAGTTTATTTATTCTCTAGGCATGTGGTAAAATGTACCTGTCCTCATGTTCTACAGGAGTCATCACATTGATTTTGTTGTAACTCCTCATTTTTTTCTTGAATCTGGCCTTCAAAATGTCCTCAAACTTTCAGACGGGAAACTGTTGAAAAAGTTCTTTATTACTAAAACAATTCATTTCCATTGGAACAGATAAAATATTTTTAAAAGATATAGGCAGCTACACTTCTTCATTTCTTTAATCCCCCACTCTTCACAATTGAAGAGCTTTTGGAAGGCAGCTTTACTCACACAGAAAACAGGTATCAAATACCATTAATTACAGCTATTAATTTAAGTTGTGACACTTAATGTTCTTTAAACATATCACTCTGTACTAGGAAAAATAAAAAGGTGATCAAACTGCAAAGGAATTGCTTTTGCAAGAACCAATAGAGAACTGGAAAACAGAGTTATCTGCCACCATTAAACTTAGAAAGGTTATTTTACGCTTACTCACTTGGATCTGAAGACATAGACACCATAAATTCAAAGAGAGACATACTTTTTTGACAAAGTGCTAGATGTTGGATTTGGACTAACATCAGAATAAGATTCTTCTAGAGACCAAATCATAATTTTATAGACTTTACCACCAAAATCTCCACCCAGCAAGTCATAATGGTTAAAAGTTAAATAAGTATCCTACCCATTTAAACCAATTCCTGTTGCTACCAAAGCAAGATGACTAATGTTTATGTAATGCATTCTAAAATTTCCCCATCTCAAGGTCTTTCTTTTTTTTAATAATAATTTTTATTTTGATGAAAGTGGATTACAAATCTTTCACAGTAATATTTTAGGTACATAGTGACATTGAATCAGGGTCATTACCACCACCAATGTTGTCCTTCCTCCACCCCTGTTCCCAGAATGCATCCCATATCCCCCTTTTTTGCCCCCCCCCCAGGCTGCTAGTATAGGTGTCTAGCTTCTTGTAGATTGGCTATTTATTCTATTGTTGTTGGCTTTGGATTTGGTGTTTAAGTCTTATAATTTTTATTTTCACACAACGTTCATACAACTGTTTGGTTTTGGTACCCTTCAATATTTCCCCCTCAATTTGTGAGGCAGAACAAGATGGTTCAAGTTATGTGGTTCTGTTTGAAGAAAAGAAAAAAAGAAAAAAAAAGGGAAGCAAAAAGCAAACAAGCAAAAAAATGGGAGGAGTCTTTCTAGAGGCTATATATATATCAATTAAAAAAGGGGAAAAAGGAAGAAAAACATAACAACAATACAAAAAAATCAAACAAAAAATAAAACTGAAAAAGCACCCAAGAGGTAAACATTACCAGTTTATCCCAGGACTATCAGTCAAACCATTATTCTCACACATTTAACATTTCTGTTTATAGTGATAATAATAATATAATTCTACAAGAAGTAATGTTGAAAGGTGGTAGGTAAGTAACATAGGTTTATTAGAAGACTGAGATTCACTGGAAAATTTTACAACTGTATCCCTTTATTTAACTATTATGCTATCATGGACATAGTTCCATATTCCTGGATCAAAGGAAATCACAAAAATTTAATAATTTGAGGAGGATAAAATATGAATGGCCCATATAAAGAAAGAGAGAAATAAAGACAGAAAAGGGCTTGAAGCCTCTTGCAATGATAAAGTAACAATGGCTAACCTCCATTTAAGTTAACACAAGTCTCACATTACTTGTTTCACGGATATAGATTTATAAAGCATAGCAAAATGCAATAAAACAGATTTTCTGAAGAATTAAAGCACTATCAGAACAAGAAATTAGTCTTAATTTGATATAAATATTATCAGATAATTTAAAATGCATATGAATAATAAATACATTGAAAGTTCTAATTGGAAAAGAAAACATGAATCAATAGTTATGGAAGCAGAAAGATGGAATCTAAGAAGAATTCAATAAATAGAATTGTAACAAAAAGGATTTATTTTTTTGCTTTTTTGGTTACATCCAGTGATGATGGAGGATTACTCCTGGCTATGTGCTCAGAAATCACTGCTGGCTTGAGGGACCATATGGAAAGTCGGGGGATCAAACCACAGTCTACCCTAGATTAGTGCATGCAAGGGAAATGCCCTACCACTTATACCACCACCCTGGCCTCAAAAATGGATCATTTTTATTTGCATATAAGACACTAATAAAAGCCAAAAAAAATCAATGAGCTTGAACATAGTCTACAAAATCTCCTTAACTATAAATAAAAAATATATGGATAACAAGAAATAAGAATATCTTAAGAACTATAAATTTTTTTCTAAAAGTACAGAAAAGAGTAATTGGAAAATAGATATAAAATTGCATGAAGCATGTGAAATAATAATAAAATATATGCAACTGGAATTTGAGCTATATTTTAGTGACCTGGACCATTGAGGTTAGATTCCAAATACCTTATGTATCCACTGAGATCCATTAGGAGTGATCCTTGAGTGCAGAACCAAAGATAATCTCTTAGTAATACTGGGTATGGCCACAAAAAAATAAACCAAAGATAATCAAACTAAGACTAATATAAGCAAATAAAATACATCATAGATATAGAAGCATAAGTCAAATCATATTAGAAAATGCAAGTGCATTTTTTTCAAAAGCCATGATGAAATGCAAGCAATACAATTATAGAAACAGATAAATGGATACATGGATAGATAGATACATATATAGAGACAGATAGATAGTATATATATATACATACATACATATACATATATACACATACATATAATTATGTATATATACATAGATTTTTAAAGTCAAAAAAATTTTATCTATAGAAAAAAAAATATTAGTATTAGGGATAAGATACATTTACAGCATATAAGGATCTTGTCATACTTGCAGTCAACCTGAATTTAACTGGAATTGGACCTCAGTCGGTCGAGTGCACACAGCACAAATGTAAATGTACATGTTCAATCTGTTGCCTTCCTCATGTTGAGTATGCTTTTTGCCATCACTATCTCATATCTGGTGCCTCATAACCTAATATATGAGAGCTCCACAACTGAAGTTTCAAGCCCAGTGAGTGCTGCAACTACACTGAATGATCGTCATAATCTTCTGTCATCACAACAGAAGCAGTAACAACAGCAAGAGTAAAAAAGGACTGGAGAAAGAAACCAAAAGGATTCACACTAGAAACAACCCAGGTGACTGAGAACAGATTAGTGGATAAAGAAACTGTGGAACATTTACACAATAAACTACTACTCAACCATTAAGAAAAATGAAGAAATGAAATATGCTGATAAACGGATAAGTATAGAGTATATTATGCTGAGTGAAATGAGTCAAAAGAGAAAAGGTTGAACATAGAATATTCATGTTTACTTTTGTGATTTTTAAAATGTATAGTATGTTAATAATACCCAAAGACAATATATATGAAGACCAAGAGGGCCAGTCCATAGTAGGAATCTTGCCACAAAATTGGGAGAGTGCAGTTAGGGAAGAGATAGGACAACTATGACAATAATAGTTGGAAATCATCATTCTGGTCAAGAACTAGGTACTAAAAGGATATAAAGTGATATGCATGACATACCTTCACTAAAAGTATTTCAAAAAGCAGCATCTAAATGGAAATAATGAAGTAGGCAGAGAAAGTGAAAAAGGAGAGGGAGGGAGGGAGGGAGGGAGAGACAAAGGGAGAGAAGAAAAATATCTGCTGCAGAGTCATGTAGGGAAGAGATTAAGGGAGGGTCGAAAAACTGGGGACACTGCTGCTGGGAACTCTGCACAGTGAAGTGTGCTCTGCATTGTATGATTCAAACGCAATCACGTACAACTTTGTAACTGTGAAAATAAACTGTATTACGCACTATTTTCTAACTTTTGTTTAACAAAAGTAATTTATTTTTAAAAAAATATTCACATTCTCAGGGTAGTCACTTTACTAGATGGATAAATATAATTAACAACTAAAAATACAAACCCCCACCATAGAGTTCAACAAAATATAAAAATTGTCACTAAGGTTAAAGAAGAAATAAAGATATTGTCAAGGACAGCGTATACATTGCCAGCAAACATGCTATATACAGAGACCATGATGAGATTTTTCAAGGTGGTAATTGATACATAGATACTTGATACAGAAATCACAAAATTTTCCAAGAGAACTGTTTCAAAAAGTAAATGAGTAAATTCAAAATAAATATATTTTAACTTTTTCAAATATAATGCTATATCTTAATATGGTGAAAATGAATTGGATGACTATTGCATAAGGATCTTTAATTAAAAAAATGGAAATAGAAAATTTCTTCACAAATAATCTACCTTCTACATACGATAGTAAAATTATTCAAAACTTAATTGAGTAAATTAAATTGTAGCTTAATGTAATTTCTAAATACATGATTTTGTTTTATAACAATAAAACATTAATATAATAAGAGATGAAAGGAATACTCATAATAAAATTATAACAGAATACTCCTAATTCAGATAGGAACTAACAGAAAAAGAGCTTTGGGTAGTAATTATCTACATGGTTTTATATTAAAACATTTTGATATTCTTTAAATATATTGCTCATAATTTAAATGGCTATTGTAAACACAATAATTGAAATATATAGTTGACCAGGGAATAACTCAAAAGATATACTATATTTTTGCAATATGAAAGTTGAATAGATCCCTGGCATTACATAGCTTTATGGTGACCAGAGCACCAAGTCAGACACCGGTCACTGATTATTAAAAAACAAAACCAACAAACAAATCTTGTAAAACACTCTGAAAAATAAGTGTTCAAAAATAGTCAGAGTATGTTTAAATTTAAGCATGACCTCAAGTTTATTTGCTCAAATTAAAGTGTATGAACAAAAACTCTAATATTTGGTAGACATGTGCTCTACAAATAGATTTATAATAGAACTATATTAGTTTTGAAAAAGCACTCTTCCGGGTAAGTGTTTAAACTGCCATGTATGTTATGTAAATAACAATTGAAAATATATAACAATAATCACATATATAATAATGCCAAATGTGATTGCCACTACACATAAAAATACATAAAATAGAAATTAAAGAAAATATGTGTAAATTCACTCAGTTGCATCATAATTGATAGATTAGAATGTACAAACTAGCATAAACAACACTTTCAACCAATTTGATTAATAGTTATTTAGCAATTTATCTTCCTAAGTTTTACAAAAGAAGTTGAAACACTATTTTTAAATTACATGTACCTTTACTGCTATGGAGCTATTTTTTTCCTTTTCTCTTTTCAGTTTAGCATAGTTTAGTCTTGTATTTTGTTTTGGGGTCATATCCAGCAGTTTTCAGGTGTTACTCCTTTTTAAAGTTCACTCATGAAAGTGCTTAGTTAATACCAAAGTGGTACTGGATACATGATTGACAAGCATTTTACTCCTTACATATTTGACAGGCCCTGGAGCATATACATGGCATAAAACACACTTTAACAAATTTCAAAAGTAAGTAACTTACACAATAACATTCTCATACCACAAGAAATTTAGCCAGAGGTCAGTAAAAGAAAGTGATTAGAAAGTTTCAAATATTTGAATAAACAGCGCACTTGTGTGTCATACATAACTCAAGGAATTGTTAGAAGATACATTTAAAATGGTTTTGTTTTGGGAGCTGTAATGAAGAGTGCTCAAAGATTAAACTCCTGCCTCTGTGCTCGGGGATCATTCCTGGCAGGAATCATGTACTCAGATAGAGCAAGTGCCTGACCTGCTATGCTTTCTATCTAATATCTTAAAGAAATATTTTTCGAATTACAAAAATGTGTGGGTATAATACAGAATGGCTAAAATAAAATACATATATTAGATGTATAGTTTAGGCAAAATTTTAAAAATCCATAAACTTACCAATGTAATTTTCCATTGGTAAATTTCTATAAAGAGGGGAAATAAGAGTTCAAATAAAGAAGAGCAAAAATATCAATAAAACTAATATAGAAAAACAGAAAGAAAATGTGGCATAAAATAGGTCTTTGCAATGACTAGTGAAATTGATAAGTCTATTATAAGTAGGAAAAATTCTAATAAATTCTCAGTAAAGTATTAACAAAAACTAAAAATAAATGCGTATAAAAATTATAGAATGGGTTATATTTCAATATTTGAAAATTAATCAATCAAATTTATTACAAGAGTTTAAGTAAAAGCATATTATTATATTTACTGTATAAACAAACTGATACAAATTATTATTGCATTTACTGACAAAATTTTTCTTTGAGTAAATTAAGAATAAACTCCATCAATAGTGTAAACCATATCTGATTAAAAAATTAAAGTAAATGTAATCACTTTTCTCATTAGATCAGGAAAAAGAACTGCCCTGTATAACACCCTTATTTAATTAACATTGTAAAGGAAAGTCTAGTGTGTGCAATAGATAAGAAGATATAATATTTCTCAAATATGTAATGAAAAAAATCTGTTTCTATGAACAGATGACATAAATGTACATAAACAATTAAAAAGAATTTCGCAAAAGTTCCTGGAAGAAATCATGATATGGTCTCTAAAAATAAGAATCAACATCTGAAACACAATAGATTTTTATAATACCATATATGAGAAACTGAAAACTTTTAAATCATCAGCATCATTTGCTAAAGTACTCCAAAATAAAAGAAAGAGGTTCATATGTAACAAAAATATTATAGAAGACACATGTTAAAAACAAAACAATAAATGTTTAAAGATGAAAACAAAAGTTATTAATACATATATACCAAAGGAGAAATCATAAAAATACTAAGAAAATAATAAATAAAACTAAAAACACTAAAATGGATCAGAGAGATAGCATGGCAGATAGGGCATTTGCCTTGACGTGGGTGAACATGTTTTGTTTTGATTTTTAATAATAATATTTTTATTTAAGCACCTTGATTACAGACAAAATTGTGGTTAGGTGTCAGTTATATAAAGAACACTCCCTTCCTTCACCAGTGCAACATTCTCACCATCAATGCCTCCATCACCAACCTCCCCACCCCCACAGAGTGTATTCGAGATAGTCCTTGCATTTCTCTCACTCATTGACATTGTTATGGTAGTTGTCAATGTAGTTATTTCTCTAACTGCATTCACCACTCTTTGTAGTGAGCCTCATCCTGTAGGCCAGTCCTTCCAGCCCTCATATCTATTGTCTCTGAGCATTATTACAATAATGTCTTTTATTTTTCTTAAATCCCATAAATGAGTGAGACTATTCTGTGTCTATCTCTCTCACTCTGACTAATTTTACTCATCATAATAGATTCCATGCACATCAATGTATAGGAGAATTTTATGACTTCATCTCCCCTGATGGCTGCATAGTATTCCATTGTGTATATGTATCACAGTTTCTTTAGCTATTCATCTGTTCAAGTGCAACTTGGTTGTTTCCATTGTCACACTATTGTAAATAGTGCTGCAATTAATATAGGTGTGAGGAAGGCATTTTTGCATTGTGTTATTTTGTTCCTGAGGATATCCCTATGAGTGGTATAGCTAGATCATATGCAAGCTCTATTTTCAATTTTTTGAGGAACTAGATGGCATTCCCACCAGCAGTGAATGAGAGTTCCTTTCTCTCCATATCCCCACCAGCACTGATTGCTCTTGTTCTTTTTTTTTTTTTTTTTTTGGACACACCCTATGACTTTCAGGAGTTACTCCTGGCTATGTGCTCAGAAATCGCTCCTGGCTTGGGGGACCATATGGGGCGCGAGGGGATTGAATAGTGGTCCGTCCTAGGCTAGTGCATGCAAGGCAGCCGCCTTGCAGCATGTGACACCGTTCTGGCCCCTGCTTTTGTTCTTTGTGATGTGTGTCAGTCACTGTGGTGTTATATGGTACCTCATTGTTGTTTTGATCTGCATCTCCCTGAGGATTAGTGATGTGGAGCATTTTTTCATGTGCCTTTTGGCCATTTGTATTTCTTCTTTGAGAAAGTATTCATTTCTTATCCCCATTTTTTGACGGAGTTAGATTTTTTTCTTGTTATGTCAGTGTCTTATATATTTTGGATAATATATTCTTTTCTTATGGGTCCAATAGTTTCTCCCATTCTGGGGGTGGCTTTTTTTTTATCTTAAATATTACTTCCTTTGTGCAGAAGCTTCTCAGCTTAATATAGTTGCATCTGTTTATCTCTGCTTCCACTTGTTTGGAGAATGATGTTTCCTCCTTAAAGATGCCTTTAGTGGCGATGTTATGGAGTGTTTTACCTACATAAACAATGACTTTTTAAAATAATTTTATTTAAGTACAATGGTTATAAACATGTTTGTTATTGGGTTTCAGCTATTAAATATACAAACCCCTTGATCATTACAACTTTCCCACCACCAATTTCCACTATTTCTCTCCTCCTCATAAACTGTTTTTGATACAGGCATTGCATTTCTCTCTCAATTGATGTCATGATAGCTGTTAGTGCAATTATTTCTCTAATTGCACTACCTCTCTTTGTGGTAAGCTTCATATCATAGAATGGTCCTTCCAGCCCCCATTTCTATTGCTTCTAGATATCATTACTATACTGTCTTTTATTTTTTGCATTTCCCAAAGATGAGTGAAACTATTCTATATCTATCTCTCTCTCTGACTATTTTCACTCAGCATAATAGTTTCCATATCCATCCATATATAGGAAAATTTTATGACTTCATTTCTCATGACAAATGTATAGGCTTGCAGAGAGCATTCTTGTATTGTGTTTTGTGTTTCTAGGGTATATCCCTAGTTGTGCGATATTGCTGGGTCATATGGGAGGTCAATGTCCAGTTTATTGAGGAATTTCTGCATTGTTTTCTAGAAAGGTTGGATTAGACAGCATTCCAAACATCAGTTAATGAGAGTTCCTTTATCTCCACATCCTTGCCAGCACAGATTTTTCAAGTTCTTTGTGATGTGTACCAGTCTCTATGGCATGAGATGGTACCTCATTGTTTAATTTGATTCTCCCTGATGATTATTGATGTGGAGCATTCTTTCATGTGCCTTTTGGCCATCTTAATTTCTTCTTTGAGGATATGTCTTTTCATTTTTCCTCCCCAATATTGATAGGGTTTGACGTTTTTTCTTGCTAAGTTCTGTCAGTATCTTGTATATCTTAGACATTAGCCTCTTATCTGATGTGCGTAAAACAATGCTTTTTTAAAATAAAACATTTTCATAAATCAAGAAATACTCTGTAACTTTTATTAGAAGATTTAATACCCTTAAACTGCTATATCTTCTCAGTTCTCTCTCTTTGCATATATATAAATCTCAATAAAATTTTCAGTACATTGATTTGCACACATCAACATACAAATTATGAAATTTATATATGAAGTCAAAGAAGCAAACTGAAGGACAAAGTTAGTGTAGTCAAAATAATTTTAATATTTAAAGTAAGATTACATTAACCAAGGAAGTATAATATTGGCAAAAGAACAGACACAGAGATAATAAAATAGAACTGAGAAACCAGGCATAAACAACATGAGAATGGTCAACTGACTTTAACAAAGGTAATTTAGTGGATAAATGGTAGTCATTTTAACTGATGGTGCTTGAACAAAAAATGAGCCTATATATACAAAACAAAATGAATCTTGACAGAGACCTTATATCTTTCACAAAAGTTGACTTCAAATGGATCAGAGGCCTAAATGTAAATTACTGAAGTATAAAACTTTTTTGAAGCTAACTGAGGAGAAAATCTACATTCCCTGAGATTGGTGATTAGTTTATAAATACAAGGTCATAATACATATACTATACGCACGAGGGTGCTAGCCCCCAAGTGGTTTTTTAAAATGGAGACCAATGAGAAAAGCATTGTCAGTGACAGTCCCAAAATAAACCAGTGCTGCATCTGCCTGCCCTCCACCGCAAGTGCCTCCCCTATAGTATAGGGAGAAAAAGGGAGAAAGCTAGAGGACTCCTATAGAGTCCACATGGGCCAGCACCCAGGGAAGGCATGGAGTCCAGGAGAGAAAGAGGGGGACCGCTGGGGGCCTGCCAAGCCTCCCAGCACCCCCCAAGCTAGGGAGAAGGCCTAAGGCCTGGGGTCTACCCAAACCCCATAGCTGGCACGAGCTGGCCTCCAGAATTAAAGAGGGACCCAGAAGCCAGATATCTGCCCGCCCTCCTCCCAATGCCCCTCCCTCTAGAATAGGGAAGGGGAAGCCTGAGGATCCTATAGAGTATACCTAGCACCCACTTCTGGCCATTTGGGTGACACCCAGGGAAGGCCTGGAGGCCAGGGGAGAAGAACGGGGGACTGATGGGGGCTTGCCAAGCCTCCAGCACCCCCAAGCTAGGGAGAAGGCCTAA
The DNA here is from genome assembly GCF_024139225.1 of Suncus etruscus. Lineage (NCBI taxonomy): Eukaryota > Metazoa > Chordata > Mammalia > Eulipotyphla > Soricidae > Suncus > Suncus etruscus. The sequence goes on along the minus strand of NC_064862.1, from coordinate 9,068,207 downwards.
GGCCTGGAAGCTCCCCAAACCCCATAACTGGCAAGAGCTGGCCTTCAGAATCAGAGAGGGACCTAGAAGCCAGATATCTGCCCACCCTCCTCCCTATGCCCATACCCATAGTTCATTTTTAGTATGGGAAACTAAAGCTGCTGTAGAGAATTGTTAGGTACATGTGTGTGACTTTAATAAAAAAATGTATTCTCTCATCAGTCAAGAGTATAGAAATAAATGTCAATGTGTAAACACATCTTCTAAAGACTAGGAAAGAAGTTCTTTTTCTTTTATATTCTGTTTCATTTTAGTATTTTAGGTTCTTAGATTCAGTAGTAAAAGTTCTGTCCTGCAGACCCCCAGCACAAGAACTCTACCTGATCCCTTTCTGCTGCAAATCATTTATCAAACTCAACAAGACCAGTATATGTGATGAAAATGTGTCCTGGATCTTACCCCCCCCCATAAGAATATCTCAGGAGCCACAGCAGCGGTGCTTTTTTCTGCGCTAGCCTAGGACAAACAGTGCACCCCCCCCCCCAGTGTCCTATATTGTCTCCCAAGCCAGGAGCAATTTCTGAGTGCATAGCCAGGAGTAACCTCTGAGCATCACTGGGTGTGGACCAAAAGCAATAAAAATATTTATATATTTTAATTGATTTATTTTTGTTTTTTTGGCCACACTCATTGATGCTCAGGAATTACTCTTGGCTATGCACTCAGAAACCACTCCTAGGTGGGGGACCATATGGGATGCCAGAGGATTGAACCGTAGTCTGTCCTAGTGCATGCAAGACAATGCCTTACCCCTTGTGCCACCACTCCAGTCCTATATATATAATATAAATTTATATAATATATATAATTTTTCAAGCATACAAACTATTTGTATAGAATATATTTTAAATAAAATGATAAATAATTGGAATAACTTCAATAAAATTCCATTACAGTTATCTATGTATAATTTTGAAAAATCTTCGTTAAAAAATTAAAATATTTTACTGAGTTAAATTTTTTATTTATTTTTGAGGGTGGAACTGGCCACACCCAGTGGTGCTCAGGGTTATACTAATTCTGAGCTCAAAAATTGCTCTTGGCAGGCTTGGGGGGACCATATGGGATGCTGGTAATCAAACCACCATCTGTCCTGGGTCAACCGAATGCAGGCAAAGTCCTATAGCTGTGCTATTTCTCTGGCCCCATGAGTTAAATTTTTAATAAAATATTTAGTAATATTAAATTTTCTTCATTAACAACTACAACAAATTGCATCTTTTTTTGTTTTGTTTTGTTTTGGGGGTCACACCCAGCAGCGATCAGGTGGTACTCCTGCTCTATGCTCAAAATCGCCCCTAGACAGGCTCGGGGGACCATATGGGATGCTGGAAATTTGAACCACTGTCCTTCTGCATGCAAGGCAAACACCCTATCTCCATGCTATCTCTCCGGCCCCCAAATTGCATTCTTAACTACCAGCCATAATTGCAATTATAGTCATTTTGTAGAAACAATTATACATCTTATAGAATGTCTTCTTAAGGACAGAACATTCTGTCATCATGATTGAGGCACCTATTAACTATACTATTAATCTGTCATTCATTCTCATGTTAACCTATAAATTCAAAGAAATTTCTGAAAAAAATTTAACATTAATATTATTGGACAGCGAGAACCCAAGTTTTTATGTGGATATAACAAAAACAAGAAGAAAGAGTAGCCAACACAATTTTGAGGAAGTAACTGAAGAGAGAACAGTCTTGTTTGACAGAAGCAATAGGACAGGAAAGGACTTTTCTTACATATAGTTGACCTTTGTTTGATTTCCTCTCACGTTAAATGGTTTACTAAGTTCTATCAAGCATGATCCCTGAGCACAGAGCCAATGAAGCTCTGAGCATTGGTCATTGTGGTCTGGAAAAGACCCAAAAGAATTGTCTTGCTAAAAGAAAAAATTTGTAAATTTTATTGTAGAATTCAATTGTTCTATGCAAATTATTCTAGACAAAGAACCACAAAACAATAAACAAATATAACATCTGTATCATTATGAAATTGATATACAGTTTACATGTAGATTAATCAGAAATAAGAAAGTATTCATCACATCTTATAAAATATATGTATAAGTTTATATTATCCTCACAGATATAAAAAACGATTATATAAACAATTTAGTTGGGTGCCCTCTATAATGCTGTTATTAAACCACCTGGGAGACAGAATCCTTGTAAGAGCTATTAGTTCTGGGGATACCCTTTAGAGCAATTGCTTTGGGAATTCTCCTTGAAGCTGAAGGCTTCAGAGATAGCATCACACCAGAGAGGGGAAAGGACAGTATAAAGTGGGGGCACTATCCCCCATAAATAATGACTCCTACAGGACTTAGACCTGGCCATTCCTCCTCCCTCACAGAGAGCTCTCATTAAAGATAATACTTATCAACACAGTGTTTGCTCCTGAGACTTTCACGAGTACAAATGTTCATGTTTATCTTCTCCCTGGCTCCTCACTTATGCCAGACTATTCTTCTATGTCCAACTGCCCTGAAGGTATCCCAGTTTCTCTTGTCCTATAAAGCATATTTTAAATGGATTAAAGTGTGTTTGGTCATAAACCTATTACCCATTTTTCCCACATATTAGTTGGAGTAACGTTTTTGGTCCCCAAACTAGGGGGGGGGTGAGGAATTGATCCTGCTGGCCTAATGAGTAAGTGAAAATTTATTTATGGAAGGGCATTTTTTCAATATAGAATAAAATGCAATAAATAATATTGTGATATTGTTATATTATAGAAAAATTACTAAAACACACTATATGAAATTGGAAACATATGCAAAAATGACCCTAGAGTATTTAAGGATGAGAAAGGTGATTTTCTATTTTCATAGTCATAATCAAATGATAATTAATATAAGGAATACATTAAAATCTTTATATTAATAAAAGTGTAACATACCTTTAGAAAAACATGAAAAATAATATTAGAATAGTAAGAGAAAATGGAAATGGTAATTAAACATAAAATAATATCAAATCACTATTAATAAGGGAATTACAAATTAAAACCATAGTAATATATTTTTGTTGTCAAGAATGCTATTATTAAGTGTTGAGGAGAAAAAAAGAAACACAAAATTATATTTAATGCAGTAAGGATGATAAATTGGCTCACCCACTCTGTGGAACTTTCATACATAACAGTATGGGATTAATTTATGATCTAGAAAGTCTGTGACAATAGAGTAGATTCATAGTTTAGATTATATAACTATGTTCCCAGGTCAAAAATTTTACTGCTTCTTTATGGCTCTGTTTACAGGAAATATATTACTAGTTCAAATAGTTTACTGTTTATTCATATTTAACTACTGCCTGTTTATTTATGGCTTATAATCTATAGATTTCTACTTTTTTAATTATATTTTATTTTTTAATTTCTATTGAAATATTGTGATACACATAATACATCTAATGAATAATATATGAAGACATAATTTGAACACCACAATTACAACCAAAGTACCCTCTTCTTTCCACCAAGACTCTTCACATCCTCTCAAGCTTAATTCTATGCATCAAATCTCCAGTTTGTTTTTTTTCGGTCATTGGTGGCTCTTTTAATGTGAAAGCATATATTTTTAGATCACACATTAGAGCATTATATTTAGATATGTAAAAATATTTGTTATGTGTTTCCTTTTGACTCATTTCACTCAGCATGATACATCTAGTTCCATCATGTGTTATCAAGTTTCTTAGATCTCAATCAATTTCATCAAATTAAATGTTACATTTCATAGAGTGAACAAGATACCTTTCCACTGACAGTAAATGAGGATTCCTTTTATACCACACACACAACACCTTTCTACACTTTTTGATATATGCCATTCTCACTGTTGTGAGATATCTCATTGTTATTTTGATTTGTGGTTTCCCTAATTATAGTAATGTCTTCATGGGTCTACTAATTCTCCTTAAGTTTCCTTTGGGTATGTTTCTGTTCTCTCCTCTCTTCACATTTGGATGGGTACTGTTGTTTACCTTTGTAAATACTTTATAAAGCATGGATTTTATTAGCATAGTATTGTAGCATATATTTTCTGATGTTGTGTGAAAAACTTTTCTACTATTTAGTAGGAGGATTTTGTTTTAGCTTAAGGTTAATATTATAGTAAAGAGATTTTTATTTCTTTTTTTATTTTAATGAAAATTAGTTTATTTTTATGCTGAGTGAAATAAGTCAGAGAGAGAGAGAAAAACGCAGAATGGTCTCACTCATCTATGGGTTTTAAGAAAAATGAAAGACATTCTTGCAATAATAATTTTCAGACACAAAAGAGAAAAGAGCTGGAAGTTCCAGCTAACCTCAGGAAGCTCACCACAAAGAGTGATGAGTTTAGTTAGATAAATAACTACATTTTGAACTGTCCTAATAATGAGAATATATGAGGGAAATTGAGAACCTGTTTAGAGTACAGGCGGGGGTCGGGTGGGGAGGAGGGAGACTTGGGACATTGGTGATGGGAATGTTGCACTGGTGATGGGTGGTGTTCTTTATATGACTGAAACCCAAACACAATCATGTATGTAATCAAGGTGTTTAAATAAAAAAATAAATAAAAAAAAATTTAAAAAACCTGAAAAAAAATATAAAAAAAAAGAAAATTATTTTATTTGATAGTAAAATTAAAAAAAAAACAAAGACAATTTGGTTAAGGACTCAAAAAAAGAAAATTATTCAAATAAACAAATACTAATATTTTGAACCTTCCCTTCTTTTCTTTTTTTAAAAATATCTATATTTAAACACCTTGATTACAATGTGATTGTAGTTGGGTTTCTGTCATGTAAATAACACCTCCCTTCACCAGTGCAACATTCCCACCACCAGTGTTACAAATCTCCCTCCTCCCCACCTCACCCCTAACTGTACTCAAGATTTTTAATTTCTTACAATCCCACTGTTCATTGTTAGAGGTGGTGGCAATGGTATTGCAGGATATTTTTCATTTGTCTTTGTTTTCTTTGTTTTGTAGACTGGAATAATCCTGAAGTCACAAATACATTTTGTTTGGTTCCTGGGCCACCCCCCAGCACTGCTTAAGGTTTACACCTAGTTCTGTGCTCAGAAATTACTCCAGGAATGCTTGAGAACCATAGAGAATGCGGGGGGATAATATAGGTTGTCACTTGCTAGGAAACCCTACCCACTGTGCAATATCTCTGGCTCCTCAAATTTACTTTTAATTTACTTTTTTTGACTGGTTTGAGACAGTTACAATTTCATTATTTTAACATGAGACTACTTATTTTGCCAAATTCCATTTGTTGAAGAGACTTTCTTTGCTGCACTGAATGTACTTAAGCTTATTTTTCTTAGATTAGTTTCCCATAAATCTAGGGTTTAACTCAGGACTCTCAATTCTCATGCGTTGGTCTGTGTGTCTAATGTTTTCCAGTATGAGGCAGTTTTATTATCTAATACCATCTACCTAGCTTGGGGTTATTATTGTCTTTTTCTAGTTTCTCAAACATGAGGTTTGGTTGTTACCTTTACCTTCTTTATTCCTGGTGTGATCCAAAATAGCTGGAAACTTTCACCTTAATACTGCTTTTGTTGTGTCCCATAGGGTCTGAGAGTTAATGTCTTCATTCTTTTTAATTTTAAGAAATCCTGTTATGTTTTCCTTGACTTTTTGATAAAATGGTCATTCAACACAATATTTGATTGTAAAATATTGGTTTGATAAGCTACACTTATGATTTATATTATGAATATTTGAGTTGTTTCCCATTATATTTTAGTCTAGGTCATGTTCCATGCGCAATGGATAATACCATGTATTTTGTTTTTAGAGGGTGGAAAGACTTAAATTTATTAATTAGAGCTAGTTCTTCCAACTTCGCATTTAGAGTTCTTGCTTCTTTATTGAAGCTTGTCTGGCTGATCTTCCTCATAATAAATGTGGGATATTGAACTTCCCACTTCTAGTGTGCGACCTTTATTTCTGAACTTCACATCTATTTGCTTTCTAATTTTTCTGCTCCTTATTGTTTATATACATCTACAAATAGAGAGAGAGATGTTAATTAATGTTAAGTATCCTTAATCTATTGATTTATTAGCAGCATGTGATGTCCATCCCAATTTTTTCCTATTCTCTTTAGATTGAAATCTCTTTGGTGTGAAACCTTGTGCTTACATAGTTGGTTAGAAGATAGTCTATTAGATAGTCAACTATTGGCCTATATGGATTGTTATCCTCTTATTCACTCTAACCTTTATCATGAGAGTTTAATTCTGTCTGTTGTTAGCTATGGAAATTTACTTTCATTTTCTATGACCCATCCTGTTACTATATGATATTATATTGAAGAGGTTTCTCTCATTTGCAACACAAAAATTAATGATATGAAGGAAATTGTTGCTATGTCTATGTAAGTGTTGGTTCGGTAGTGATGCTAGATTTTTCTTTACATGTAGCCTTTCAGTGTTCTTGACAGAGCTGTATTTGATTTTAAATGTGGCCTCAGATGCTATTTATTTGATAATAGTTATTTGATAATATTTATCTCTCCTTTAACTTTGAGTGACAATATTGCTCAATAAATAATTCTTGATTAGAAGTATTTTAATATAATACTTTGCATATCTTATTTTATTTTGTCTTAATTATAGGGTTTTAAAAAAATAATCTGCCATGAATATCTTGCTTTTTCTTTTGTTAGATTTTGCTTCTTTTATGGCTATAAGAAATCTGGCTTTTGCTCTGGTCCTTGACATTTCGCTTACAAAATCATCTGTTATTCTGTTTGAGTTTACTCTTTCTGGCACTCTTTGTGCTTCAGATCAGTATTTGTGTCTCATTTGTTAGGTTTGTTAGTTTAAAAATTTGTTAGGTTTCACCAATTGCTTATTTAAACCCTCTTCCTTCTCTATTTTGTAATTCTATGACTCTGAAGTTATTTATTGTGTTATATTCAATAATATCCTTTTATTCTCTTTTCTTTTTCCCTTTCTACTTATTCTTTATGTAGTTGTTTTCTGTACTTAAGTGTGCCAATTTGAATTTATTCATACAGCTTCTGAGACTTACTAATGTCTGATACTACTTTGATTCTATGTAATGGCTTCTTTAATTTTTACTAACAAAATCTCTTCAAGCTCATTGATTTCCTGCTCAGATGTCATTTTCAAATCACTAAGCATTGATATAATAGTTATCCTAAAGTTCTTCAGGCAAATTGACTACAGAGATCTGATGTAATGGGATTCTCCTTGCCTTTGCTTGCTTTCTGTGAGCACCTATGTGTTATTTTAGTTCCTTTAGTCCCAAGTGCTGCATTCATTAGTGACTAGAGTTGGGCAAGGACAGTGTTATCAATATCCAGATAGTACACTTTTGTAGTTTTTGGAATTAGCAAGAGTCTGAATGTATCTGAAGTCTTTGAAACCATGGTGGGTGTGTTCATAGCTCATACTAAGTCCATGCTGGGTACAGGGGTTGGAATTAGTGCAGGAAGATGACCCTACATTTTCTTTGAAGGAAATGAGGCAGGGTACTTTAACAGGGCTTCTCTAGAAAGTAAAGATAAATAGGCAGAAAAAATTGAGTTTCCTTTTTAATAATAATTTTTATTTTGACCAAAGTGGATTACAAATCTTTCAGAGTAATATTTTAGATACATATTGACATTGAATCAGGGGAATTCCCACCACCAGATTTGCCCTACCTCTACCCCTCTTCCCAGCAAGCATCCCCTGTCCCCCTCCCTTACTCCACGGACTGCTAGTATAAGTGTTTTATTTTTTAAGAAAATATAACCCTTTGAGGAGAGATCTATCAACATTGATGTTATCATATTTTACAACATGGGTGATATTTTGGAAACTGTTATATCATGATAGAAGAGGGGGTAGTTATGGCAACTTCATTCCAAATTATTCTTTAACTGAAGATAAAAGGTCCGGTAATTCTTCTTCACATTTTACTATGAAACTTTTGTGGTTCTTGTGGCTAGAAAATTAACAGAGGTACTTAAAAGACAGTATCAGAGAAACCAGATAGAAGTTTTCTAAATGCACGAGCCATTTTCACTGTGTTCATATTAGAGATAATTCAATGACAAAATACAGAATAGTCTAGAAAAATTACTTGCAGAATATGGCTGCTTCAGATTTAATTTTCCCTCTGCTACCTCATCTAAACAGCAATTGCAAGCTAATAGCTATATACAATTTTAGCTTTTGTACCAAATTTTTGCAAAGTTCTATTTGGTGATTCACAGTTATTGCTAACTGCTCAATTAATGGATAAATAGAGACAAGGAAGATCTAGTTTACAAATGATACACAAAAATCATAGTACAACCTCAGACAGCTGAGCAAGAGAGCCGAGTAAAATGAATTATTTATTTTAAAAATGTGTGTGTGTGTCCTCTCTGCTTTGAAAGGTTTAAAATGAGCTCTAGGAAATTAGGTAATTCAGTTTTATTTGGCCACTGTTGCTCTACATAGTTTATAATAAGTCACTAATCCTTTCTGAGCCAGTTTCCTAATATCTATATTAATGTTAACAGAGCTGCTGTGAAAATTGAATCAGGTTTACTATAATAGTAATTAATATCTGTCCACATCCAAAAAATTAATTTTCAATAACTAACAAATCATACATGATTACTAATGAAATTGTCTTGATTTTTTATATTTTGGTCGATTCTGTTATATAGACTGAAGAGCTAAAGGCTACAGTGATTTTAATCAGGAAGTATTTAATATTTTAGTTTTTGAGTCTTTGTTCTTTTCCAGCAAGAAGCTTCAGGTGTTCATCTCACCAAGACTTCTGCTTGGAGCAGTGTGGGCAGCACTGACTGTGGCCTGGCTAACTACCAGCTTACCAGGAGGGGGACTTGCTTAATTGCCTGAATTCTAGCTTCACAAAGCAGCTTTCACACCTAAAGCTGAAGCAGCTCACATCTGTGGCTGTCAGGCTTCTGCCTTGCAAATGAAGAAATCAGCTGTGCCTAGTCCCAGGATACCCAGGGGGTCTAAGCCTCATGCATAAAGTCAAAACACACCAGCTCATTTTCATATAGAATACAAATAACATACTCATTTAATAAGATAACTCATGGAACTTACTGCAAGTATTATTTTAAGCTCCTGTGCAGGTAATTACAACCCTGCTAAGGAAAAAATCGATAGAGCCATTAGATCAAAAGCAAATTTCTTTCATTTTATTTGCCCATGTGTCATCTCTATGCACATTCATGGTACTTTTCTTAAATACAGTCCACGAAGAATCATTTTTCACTTCAGTGTTGAGGTAATTTATGGCTTCACCTCAGGCTATGTTCTGTGTCTGGGAGTGGGAATGTGTGTGTGTGTGTGTGTGTGTGTGTGTGTGTGTGTGTGTGTATGTGTGTGTGTAGCTGCACATATGCACACAAATGCAGTACAGAAGAAATGGAAGGAAGTAAAACTTAGTAGCTTTTATGGATTATGCATATTATTCATTTGATAACTATAAATACATATTTTTATTACAGTGCCATCAAGAGTCACAAGCTACAAATAAGATAAAAATTCACAGGATTCTATGTAATAAAATGTTTTGCCTCATTTCACATCTGAAAGTTTCAACAAGGTTCTACCTCTGATGGGTAGGTTTTAATGACTTAACTAATAGTGATACATAAATGAAAAAGAAGCATGTCTTAGACTATTTTGCAAACATTAATACTAACTTGCTATTGGAATTATTTTGCTTCAGGTAAGCTAAAATTATATTTCCCCTAAAATATGCCTCCATGTCTGATGCCTGGTTAGGACTAACCACAAGAATTATTTGTACAAGATATGAAATGTAGAAATAGAAATACACGGGCCGGGAAGGTGGCGCTAGAGGTAAGGTGTCTGCCTTGCAAGCACTAGCATAGGATGGACTGCGGTTCGATCCCCCGGTGTCCCATAAGGTCCCCCCAAGCTCGGAGAGATTTCTGAGCACATAGCCAGGAGTAACCCCTGAGCGTCAAATGGGTGTGGCCCAAAATCCAAAAAAAAAAAAAGAAAGAAAAGAAAAGAAATAGAAAAACACAGTAGTCTGAAAGACGTAAGGGCAGAAACTTGGCTGCCTCCCTCTTAACTAACCTGCTGATTCATTTAAAGAGTTTGGGAGGAACAGGAAAATCCATGACTAATGCAAATTCATTGGAATTCCTCCCACTTCTAGTCCTAGGTCAAAATGAATGCTCTGTGGCGCAGATCAAATGGCTATTTTCAACTTATTTGAGTGTCTATTTTCAGATTCATTTTATCCTATATTCCTAGTTCAAACTATCCAAACAGGAAGTTGAAACTAAAAACGCAAACATATTTAATTATACCACAGTCTCTTGAATATGTGTCACAAATACATACAGCTAGCCCACATTGTCTTACAAAGTATACTTCCTATTATTTTAGGCCATTCAGTTCTTCTATTAATAGTTACTAATTTTATTGCCATTTTTAATGTTATTGACATCACTCGTTATTTTAAGCATTTAGGAGGAGGCCAGGTGTTCAATCTGAGTAAAACATTAATCGGTATTATTCAAGTTGTAGAACTATAACCAAGGTTGGTCTTATATGTAGATATTAATTATAATGTGGTATGGTTTTCAATTTACAGCTAAAAATGCCACTCAAATCAACCCCAAATTGCTTTAAAATTATTTTTAGAGGAGCTATAATATTTTACTTCTATCATATAACGGTGTATATTCCATTATGCTTAGTGATGCCACTCTTTTGGTGAATAAATACTGAAAAACCCTGAGAACATTTGAAATATATTGATTAAACTACACAGAAAACAACGAATAACCACAAAACTCACAGAAATATTGAAAAGAAGAAATTATTGATGTGGGGATATCGGACATTGCCCTGATTGATTTCGTATGAAAACTGGAGGTGAGTAAAGCTATTAATTCTATCAAAGATAAATAAAAAAATTTTATCTACACTTTTTTTCAATCCGTAGAATTATATGGTAAAGACTTGTCTTAAAGTATAAAAATGCCGGGGCCTGAGAGGTGGCACTAGTGGTAAGGTGTCTGCCTTGCAAGCACTAACCTAGTACAGACCACTGTTCGAGTCCCTGTTATCCCATATTGCCCCCAAGCCAGGAATGATTTCTGAGACTGTATCCAGGAATAACCCCTGAGCGTCACCGGGTGTGGCCCAAAAACCAAAAAATACAAAAGTATAAAAATTTCAGAGTGTAGGGATATTTTCTTTTATTTTGGATATCAATGTTATCAAAGACCTAAGTGATAATTTCACTTTTTCACTGATGCTCAAGTGGAGTTTAAAAATGTCTAATGAAGTTGAAAGTTAGGAACATTCATAGTGGTGGTGAAGGAGCATTGGGCAGTAAGGTTATTAGATTTATGTAATCGTTGAAAACAAAGAAAATTTATGAAATAATAAAAAATCTCCAATATATTCCTTGTTTCCCATGCCAGATACCTCTAATCATATCTAGATGATTATTCTCTCTTTAATTTTTAAATACTATAAATTCTGCAAAAGCAATGCAATTTCCTCAGATAATTATAGACATATTGAATTTCTACCCTTATGTACTGTAGAGTTGCTACCTTATTTTTTTAAATTCGGAAGATCACGAAAATAAACATTTCCTAGTATGTTTGTGTGCCCACTAATAATTTATGAATTAATAAATATTTTAATGTCTGTGATAAGATAATTATAATTTAAGTTTAATGAACTTCTGGTTGATACTATCTACTCTTCATATTTTCTTCTGAAAATATAATTTACTCCCAGCTACCTGTTACTCTTAAAAGAATTCACACATATAAAAGCAGACAAATTGGCAAATTTTAGTTCCATTTAATTCATAGGATACAAATATCCATATATCAATGTGAATATAGATAGTTATATTTAACTTCAAGCATAGATATTGATAATTATATGCATAATAAACTAAAAAATTAATAAAATTTAGATGACAATAGATATAATTGAGACTCTACCGGAGGAGGACTATACTTCTGAAAGGATGAGGCACAGAGAAATATTTTTGTGTGTAATGGAACTTGCTGAATTAAGGCCCTAAAGGTGATGAAACATTTACATTATACTGAGGACAGTGTCATTATGCACATAAAAATTTATACAACTGTAAAACACAGAATAAATTTATGTAAACTATAAAATCTATTTCATAATGCTTTTATAACAGTTATATATTGTGCCAATACAATAATGTAAGTAGTTTAAAACACACTGGGGCCTTAGAGGATGTTATTATTCAGTACTAAAAGAATTCACAATCCTGAGCATAACCAAGGTACTAATATAAATTTATTAGGGGAATAATAAAAAATATTTTGAGTGAACAGGCAGGAGTATGTCCTGAGTTCAACTGTTGTGCCCTCCCCTCAAAAGGAAACCATAATGAAAAAAAAAACAAACACAATTACAAGTAAACTTATCTTAAAATTTTCTAAATGTCCTGCCTAATACTTTTGGAAATAAAAAGTTTTATAGGGGTCTGAGTGATAGCACAGTAGTAGGGCACTTGCCTTACTTATGGCTGATGGAGGACAAGCCTGGGTTCTAACCCCAGCATCTCATATGTTCTTGAGAGCCTGCCAGGAGCAATTTCTGAATGCAGAGCCAGGAGTAACCCCTGAGAGCTGCCGGGTGTGCCTCCTTCACCAAAAAAAAAAAAATTTCTATAAAATATCTATTATTAAAAGGTAACAAAAATATATCAATAGCATTTAGGACAGAAGAAAATAAATCAGATCAACAAAACTTCATTATGGGGATTAAAATTGGCCTTAACATAGATCTGTCTATTTCAGTTTGGTTTTAGGTTAGGAAATATTAGAAAATTACTTCCCTTAGAAATATGCTTATGTGGGGCCGGGTGCAGTGGCGCTAGAGGTAAGGTGTCTGCCTTGCCAGCGCTAGCCTAGGACAGACCACGGTTCAATCCCCCGGTGTCCCATATGGTCCCCCAAGCCAGGAGCGACTTCTGAGCTAATAGCCAGGAGTAACCCCTGAGCATTACACCAAGTTTGGCCCAAAAACCAAAAAAAAAGAAAAAGAGAAAGAAAAGAAAAAAAGAAATATGCTTATGTATAATTCTATATTCTATAGCCAAATGACCTTAAATTGGAATATCAACTTAAAACACATTTGTAATGCTACATTCTACCCAGGTATTTCAGCAAACATTGTGATTAGCCAGCAGGATACAGGGAAACTTGTGAAAGAGTAAATGAAAATATTAATAAAAAGCAGAATGGGAGCATAGTGTGCTCATAATGCTGCTGAACACTGATGAAGCTGATGGTAATAAGAAAAAAATACAGAACTCTTCTTAATACCATGAAGAAAGGTCAAGTCAAAATGAATTAAAAAGATCTTGACATCAGACTTGAAACTATAAAGTACATAGGGGAAAACAGGCAGAAATCTCCGTGGCATTGAAGCTAACGGCAACTTTAAAGATGAAACATCACTGGCCAAGCAAGTGGTAGCAGAAATAAACAAGTGGGACTACATTAAAGTGAGAAGCTTTTGCACCTCAAAGAAAATAGTTACTAGGGTACAAAGGTTATCCACAACATAGGGGAAACATTTTTCTAAATACCCAATAGATAAGAGGTTAATAGTTAAAGTATATTTGGCACTGATTGAACTTTACAAGGAAAAAACATCTAATACTGTCTAATATGGGGAGAAGAAATGAATAGATTTTTCCTTAAGGAAGAAAAAATGCAGATGACCAAAAGGCACATGATAAATTATTCCACACTAATTATCAGGGAATTGCAAATAAAAATGATAAGGAGGTATCATCTTACATCACAGAGACTACCACACTTTATAAAATTAAACAAGAACAACCTGTGCTGGCATGGATGTGAGGAGAAAGGAACTCTCTTTTACTGCTGGTGGGAATGCATACTGGTCCAGCCCTTTTTAGAAAACAGTAAAAAAGCTCAAAATTGAACTTCCCTATGGACCAGCAATACCACTCATAGGCATTTACACCTAGAACACAAAAAAACACGATACAAAAATGTTCTTTGCACTCCAATGTTCATCTCAGTGCTTTTTAAAATAGCCAGAATATGGAAACAACTCATGTGCCCTACAACAGATGAGCAGCAAAAGAAACAGTGGTATGTCTACATAATGGAATACTATGCAGCCATTAGAAAAATTAAGTCATGAAATTTGCTTTTATATGGATGGACCTGGAAATTATTATGCTGAGTGAAATTAGTCAGAGGGAAAGAGATATACATAGAATAATCTCAGTCATTGTGGGATATAAGAAAAAGAATATAGTAATAATACTCAGAGACAATAGACTTAAGTGGCAGGAGGTCCTGCCTAGGGTAGGTAGCTCACCACAAAGAGTGACTAGTACAGTTAGATTATAAAAAGGCCTGGCCTAGAACAATGATAGATGGAACTGGTCGTTCTAGACAAGACCTCAGGGCTGAAGGGGAGAGAGCGACATACAAGGCACCCTTCCGTTGACAATAGTGAAGATCACAGTGTCACACGGCAGATAGGCAGAGAGAAGGGAGGAGAAAGTGAGAGAGAGAGACAGAGAGAGAGACAGAGAGACAGAGAGAGAGACAGAGAGAGAGACAGAGAAAAGGGAGGAGAGAGTGAAAGAGAGAGGGAGAGAGAGAGAGGAGAAACAGATAAGCAAATTGCTCATCTGCCCTAGAGACAGGTGAGGTTGGGGAATGGATTTGGGAGGAAAACAGAGTACATCAGTGGTACGAAAGAAGGGGAGTGTACTGTGAAAAGATTGTATACATTATATGATTGAAACCCAGCAACAAGCAAGTCTATAACCACAGTGCTTAACTAAAACAATTAATAAAAAACAGAAAAAAATATACTTAGGACCCAGATAGCATTTGCATACATGCCCAGTGCGCACTTGATCTGGGTTTGATTCCTAGCCCCAAACTGTCCCCTGAGCATTGCATGCTACAGTTTTAAATTCTACCATTGCAGAGTCTGAGCAGCATAGCCTTTGAACACTTATGTGGGTATTGTGAACATCAAGGAAACATGATACTTAATAGTGTCTGTTACATACAGTTTACTCTGAATAACATGATCAGAATCTTACTCTTTGACTTAATTTTTCTTCCATGTATTTCCTTCTACATCTAACTTCTTTCACGTCATCAACTCATAAACTGTGTTCTGCTTTATGGCTGAAGCATAATCTCTTTAAAAGATGTTCCCTTTCCTCCCTTCTTATGGAAACCTGATTTTCTAGTTCTGAAAGAGTCCTTCTTACAATAAGAGCTCAGTTCCTCTCAATTAATTTGATACTTAATTCTCAGAGCTCTTAGTTATCTTAATTTCTTTATCAGAATAAAGGAACACTGATAGTATAGGCTTTGAACATTGTTATTTGATAGCTATTTGTAGGCAAAAGTTAAATCCTGAGATAGAGTATAAAAAAATAAAATCAGCACTTTACAAAATAAGAAGTTAAGAGATGTTATATATTAAGAGATTATAAAAAGAGAGCATTCTTATAATCAACATTCCTGAACCCACAATCTGCTGACTGTTGACAATCTGTATATTATTAACCTCTCTGCACCTCAGTAAGTGGATGGGATAATAATAGCGCTCACCTCATGGGGCCATTATATGAAACTGATATGTATATATATAGTTCTTAGAAAAGCCTTGTTCACAGTAAACACCATGAAGAAAAAGAAGCAAGTTATCCGACTATTGAGTTGAAGTCAAAGAGAGATATATTCTTAAGTAAAAACATGTATAAAGTGGATAATATAACATTGGAAATAGTGAAATATAACACTACCAGTTATTTTGGAAATATAGAGGAAATTTACAAAGAAGTTTATTAGTTAAATCTTCCAAGTAATTGAACAGAAGATGAAAACACCTGGAACAGAGAATAATTGCTAGATTTAATATAACATGTTAATTATGTCATTGCAATTTTTATATTTTAAGATTGAAACAGTATAAAATAAACCAAATAAAGAAAACATAGTCTTTTCAACTAATGATACTGCAACATTTGATATACATGCCAAAGGAACCTAGAAATACATTGTACATATACACATTAAAAATAAAATACAGAGGGGCCGGAGAGGTTGTGCTAGAGTTAAGGTGTCTGCCTTGCAAGCGCTAGCCAAGGAAGGACCGTGGTTCGATCCCCTGGCATCCCATATGGTCCCTCCAAGCCAGGGGTAATTTCTGAGCGCTTAGCCAATGTAACCCCTGAGCATCAAAACGGGTGTGGCCCAAAAAAACCAAAAATAAATAAATAAATATATATATAAATAAATAAATAAAATACAGATCTAAATAAAAACATAAAGCCTTAGATTATAATATATAAAAATAAAAATGTATATTAATATGATTTTTAGAACAGTATTTTAGATATAGCAAAATGTACACTGTTTGAAAAGTAATTTAGAAGTAGACTTTATTAAAAAAATTTTGGTGGGCTTGAGAGTTAAGTCAATGAGCTACAAAATATGCTTTGCATGCAGAAGGCCCAGGATATATTCTGAGACCTTTTACAATGAACAGAAGCCCCTAAGCACCACCAGATATAAACTGCACAACAATTAATTAATTATTAATAAAAGAAAATGTTAAATTAGATAGTATTCACAGACTGTGAGAAACTATTTAAGAATTTCTATCCAAAATATGCAGAAAGGATAAAAATAGATAATAAGTAAACAAACATCAATATAAAAATATTCTATGAATGGAGAGCTTGATGAAATGGTAAAACATTTGCATTGCATGCAGCAGTCCCAGGTTTGATTTCTGGTACCCCATATGCCATATGGTATCATAAGCACCCCAACAACAGTAATTATTAAATACAGACCAGTATGTGCCCCAAAGGCAATAATACTAATACTAATAATAATGCCAATGACTTAGAAAACACCAAATATAAATATGTATAGATAACAAATCACTTCAAAATATATTCCAAAATATAGCTAAACTATAGTAAAATATATTTAGATAAATGCCTTATAAAGCTATAATGTAATTCTACCACACAAAGGCTAGAATGATCAAAATCAAGATAACAGTAATAAAAAATTCTGAAAGAGATTTGGAATAAAAATGGGCTGTGATTTATTGACAGAGTGAATGTAAAAATGTTAAACAATTGGGAAATGTTTTAGCTTCTGAAAAATCTTTACTTTCAATATATAATATATCAATTGCATGTTTAGAATTTACAAAGCCATGTTTAAGAAACGATTATACAAAATTTATTCGGATGATAATAGACGATTCATTCTTAATTTCCGAGGTTGAAAGTAACTTAATGCCACTCAAATTATTTAAATTAAAATCAGTAATATGCCCATAACATGGTATATAAAATCATTGCAACAAAAAAGAGATATCAGACTTTGAAATATATAATTAGGTCCATTTTTCTATCTTATATAAAGAAAGCTGATTTGAACATTTACATACTATATGACATCAACATAATGCCACTCTAAAAATAACTAATCTACTGATATGATGTGATTAGTATTTGCCATGGGTTAAGATAAAAGTATTAATACAAAGAACATGGATAATTTAGAGCAGTGAAAATACTTTGTGTGATATTAAAATGTTGAATACTGTTATTGTACACAAGCAAATATAATGTATGATATTAAGAATTATACCAGATATAAACTGTGTTCTATAATAAATTACATTAAACCTATTCATAAATTACAACAAATGTTGTAACTTATATTCATAAATTACACAAATGTAATTTATCAAATGATGGAAGATGGTGATTATGGGAAAGAATATAAGGTAAGAGAGTCAAAGAAATAGGTTACTGCAAAAATTCTATGAATTTAAAATTGCTAAAAATAAGCTATATTGATAAGCATAAATACAAATACTACTATGTATTGTGCTATCATATATCTACTCTTGAAACATATAAAATTTTATAGAAGTAAAATTCTAAAATAAATTTTTATACTTTGCTGTTTAATCAGTTTCTAATTTTTCACAAGGATTCTATATTTGAACAAAATAAAGCAAGTTGCAGTAACTATCTTAAGTTTCCATCTTAAGTTAGCTATCAATGTTTCCCAATACATACCAGAAGAAGCATTTTCGATTGATATGCTTAATTACTTAGAAACATAAGTATGTGACAATAATGTTTATTATACTTAAATACATGCAGTAGAAAATTAGAGTCCATACTATAATCAACCTACTGACTCAATTCTTTCAAATGTGTTTATTTAGTTGACTTCAATGTATAAACTCAAGTACGTATCAAATATGTATTGTTTTTTCTTAGTTTTATTCTAGACACTTGACACAATGAGACACTACCTATTGGAAAATTAAAAAGTAAGATGAGAAAGAGGTGCTACTGCAATAATCTCTTGATGGTAAAATATTATTTGAAATTTGCTCTAAAGTACATACCTTATATTATTTTAGATTGTAAATACTTTGAGATACACAATTTTGTAGAAATATTTAGGGCAGTAAATGATTATTCCTTTGGCCAATTCTAATTAGACTGTTTAACAAATAAGCATTTTGTTTAAATAAATCACTTTTGATATGTTTTATTATATGAAATGTTCTTCTAGTAAGTCAATATCAATGTACTCCATTCTCTTGTGACTTTTGTTGTTTGTCTTTAGTCTTTGCATGTAACAACTTTGAAAACCAACAAAATATTTTGCAATATGATCTTCAGTTCACAACAATTATAAGAATATAATTTGACATCCATATTTACATGCTTTCTGACTTTGGCCTATTTCATAATTTAGTAAACTGCTTAATTATACTTGACTCCAGTGTTGCAAATCAGCCCCTGATGAGGTTGACTGAAGGAAGGATGGAGGATGAGGCCTTTCTCCTCCAGCTCAGACCACCGGTCTGTTACCCTGTTCAGCCGGTGGTTCTGAGGTGAATGCGGCGGGAACAAAGCCAACAGGCAGTCAGGCTTCCAAAGAAAACAGCTCTTTATTCCGCGAAGAGGCCGAATCCAAAAGGCCTAAGAATAGGCCCCAGGAAAAAAAGCCCCTCACCTTCCACAGACCCCAGCTTTTATGCCCCAGAATCAGGTACCACCCAATGGTGGAATCAGATACCACCCAAGGTGGGAGCAGAATCAGGAACCACCCTAGGGTGGGAGCAGAATGCCAGGTCACACCCTCAGGTAGGGCACAATCACTGGTCAGGGTAGGGTCAGTAACATAATAATAAAAATGTTTACATACACAACACTCCAGTTGTCCATTGGAATCTCCCCAGAAGGCATTCCCATGCCTTCTTTTTGTTCTTTTGTTTTTGTTATGTTTTCAACAATCTTCTTCTTTTTTTTTCTTGTCTTTGTTTTCAAACAGAACTAATTAGACTTCAAGTTCTTTGTAAATTCAAAATATTAAAAAGAAATGCATTCCAAGGAAAAGGTATGTTCTCCACTTGGAATGATAAGTTTTCCTTGCTTTTTTTTAATGAAAAAATGTCAGAGCATCTCTTGCCTATTGCTCTCAGAAAAGTATGGTGTTCCATCCCTTAAACTGGCCAATCCATTTCCTTCTCTCACTAGTTCGCACAAAACAGTTGTAATATAATTTTTGACACCATAATTATAGTGAATAATTATGTATATAAATGTACTGTACAATATAATGCATAGAAGACAGTCAGCAAATCTTTTCAGTTAATATTTATTGAAATCACCATCCTTGTGGCCACTTGTAATTATATAGTCCAGCATCAATATTTTGTCTTTATAGGTGACTGAAAGTACATATCACTTTATGATATTCAAAATTTTAACAATATTTTTTGGAGGGTAAGCTACACAAAGCAATCGTCTGAGGTGTCTTCTTGTTCTGCATTCAGGAATTACTTTTGGTGGTTCTTGGGGAGATTCTATATATTGGATGCTAGGGATAGAACTTGAATCTGCTAATTACAAGGCAAACATTCAATCCTCTCTACTCTCTCACCAGCTCAAAAACACTTTAAAAACATGTCATTCATCTGAAATCTTAAAATGAACAAATTCTCAAAGTAATCAGTTTACAACAGTTTAATAGTTTTAATGCAACAAAAAAATTAAGTGCCTTCTATGAATTATACATACTATGCTTGTTTCCAGTTTTGCAATTACAAACATGGACACATATTTCACAAGATGATTATTTACTTTCTATAAATTATTTAATATCAGTCAGAAAGAAATAATTAATATATCAAACTGGAACAGGAATCATTTGATATAATATCTCTCTTACATTTTTTTTTTTTGCTTTTTGGGACACACTGGGTGACACTCAGGGGTTACTCCTTGTTATGCACTCAGAAATTACTCCTGGCAGACATGGGAGACCATCTGGGATGACTGGGGATCTAACTAAGTCCATCCTAGGCTAGCTGCATGCAAGGCAAATGCCCTACTGCTTGCACCAAGCTCTTGCCCCACTCTTAAATTTTTATAACAATAAACTGTATATACTGTGGCACTTCAAATCACTCTTGTTCAATCAATTTCTTCTGCTTGACAGGCTTACTCTTCTCTGGCCTTTCTAGAAAATGACTATTCACATTTAAAAAAAAAAAACAGGTTTGACCTATTCTATGAGGATACCAGAAATAGAATGGAAAGAAAAAAGGAAAAGAGTCATATCAATCAACACAGAACTAAGGCTATGAAGGGCTTTACCTGCTTTATTAGAGATTGATTTATGGGAATAATGAGTTACCAATTGTTTGTAGTCAGGTCGTGATATATTCCAGTGGTAAATCTGGTGCCATTTCAATGGTAAAATGAGAAAAAGGGCAGTGTTTTTGTTTTTGTTTTTTTTCGTTTTGGGGGCCACACCCGTTTGATGCTCAGGGGTTACTCCTGGCTAAGTGCTCAGAAATCGCCCCTGGCTTGGGGGGATCGAACCGTGGTCCTTCCTTGGCTAGCGCTTGCAAGGCAGACACCTTAACTCTAGCACCATCTCACCATCCCCAAGGGGCAGTGTTTTAACTACAAAAAATGTGTTGGCAGATTTGCATGAATTAAACAAAAAATATATTAGAAGGTTAGAGAAAATATTAAAGGAACATTTTAGAAGTATATTTTCATATCTTAAATCATTTTAAAGTGTATTTTATGATTGAAGAAGTCTTCAAATAAGTACATTAAAAGAAATAATAATTATCAAATAACATGGGATTTGAATGTCATGTTTCATATGTTCTCCATAAAAGGGATATAAATTAAAAATTAAAGTGTATTAATGACAGAACAGACTTCTGAAAGATTATTAAGATAAATTAAAGTATTATGTCAAAGAGAAGAAAATACATTTCCACTTAGATTCATCAAAAGTCATATTTTTGAAACAATAAGGATTTCTTTTGTTTGGCCTTAAGATAAATTTAAGGGTAAATAGAAGACTGTTAGAAAGAAATGAAATGAATGGCTACAACCTGTGTGTGAACAACAGCAAGTTACCCTTATCTTAATTAATAAAAAAGTAATTATGGGTAATTACTTATGGGTCATTGTGCTCCCATATGATCCAGCTATACCACTCCTAGGGATATACCATAGGAACACAAAAATACAATTCAAAAATCCCTTCCTCACACCTATATTCATGGCAGCACTATATACAGTAGCCACACTCTGGAAACAACCAAGATGCCCTTCTACAGATGAGTGGCTAAAGAAACTGTGGTACATATACACAATGGAATATTATGCAGCTGACAGAAGAGATGAAGTCATGAAACTTTCCTATATATGGATGTACATGGAATCTATTATGCTGAGTGAAAGAAGTCAGAGGGAGCCAGATAGATGCAGAATAGTCTCACTCATCTATGGGTTTTAAGAAAAATAAAAAAACATTTTTGCAATAATTCTCAGAGACAAAATAGATGAGGGCTGGGAGGTCCAGCTCACAATATGAAGCTCACCATAAAGTGTGGTGAGTGTAGTTAGAGAAATAACTACACTGACAACTATAATAGCAATGTGAATGAATGAGGGAAGTAGAAAGCCTGTCTGGAGTACAGGCTGGGTGGGGAGGAGAGATATTTGGGACATTGGTGATGGAAATGTTGCACTGGTGAAGGGAGTGTTCTTTACATGACTGAAACTCAACTGTAATCATATTTGTAATCAAGATGTTTAAAGATATTAATAAAAAATTTCAAATACCCTATATTTTTGATTTAAACATGTATTTTTTGTTTATTTGTTTGAAGGTGATGTTTTAAGGTGATGCTTAAGGGTTATCTTACCTCTGAACTAAGAATTACTCCTGGTAGCCTCTGGATACCTTCTGGGGTGCTGAAAATTGAACCTGTACTGGTTACATGCAAGAAAATGCTCTACCCATTGTGTTTTCAACCTGGCTCTTAAACAAAAAGTTTGTGTCTAACATTCTAATTCTAAATACAGTCACAGAAAAATAATGCATATGCTACACATAATATATGGTAAGCACTGAAAAGTAATATCTTTTAAAAAATATTATAAATAGTATTTTAACGTAAGTAAGAAGATTAATATATATTTAAAATAATTAGTTCTAATTAATAACTACAGATATTTAATGTTTGGTTCCTCTAGAACTTATGAAATGCCTAAATTGGTAATTATATTTGACTCTAATGACCATATATTTAAAATTTCCTCTCCCACCTTTTCTTTTCTATTATATGAAAACTAAAACAGGTATATAAAATGATTCAAAAATTGTTACTTATATAAATAAAAAGTTTTAAATAATCTATTTAGCCCAATAAAATATTTGTAATATATTACTAAACTATAACTCCCTAAAATAGAACTGCCTTTTCCTTTTCTAAAAAGATATTTTTGTTAAAATAAATGAATGTCTTTTTACAAAATAATACAGGTAAAATATGTAACATGTCTTTCTTGCCAACAAATTTACCTGAATTTGACAGCAACAGAGTTATTGATTAGATATCATCAGTGCTGACATATACAGATAGAACATAATTTCATTTTATGCTCTGCTCTGCTGTTAGATGGAATTCATTTCATGAAATGGCTATTGCTAGACCTTTCATTATAATCACTTTGAAGAATTTTGTTTTACATTGGAATAATATTTTCTTATACTACATTGGCTTTCTAATGGCCTACATTTTGTAAATAATTTAACAATGACCTGTTTTATGATCTGTAATATAGAGAACTAGGCAAAACATATCAGATTTGTTCAGGTATATATTTTTATCTCTGTATTTGAAACATGGTTTGCCTTATGTCACTATGTCAGTGTCTATGCTATCTATATCCACATACCTGTGTTTTCCAAACTCAGAGTCACAGTTTGGGAACAGTGAATTCTTACATGTCATTTTATTTAACACACATTCAATATTTATTTAATATATAACTTTCACATCACTGCTAATACTATGAAGTTCAATATTTGTAATAGGCACTTTAACAAATATCCTATATGAAATAAAATTTAGCTGTCTATAATGGGTCTAGTCTCAAAGATTACAAATTAGCATATACTGCAAAAATTCATAGTTATTTTTATTAAAAAAAACTATTTGGGGCCAGAGCAATAGTGCAGAGGTAGGGCATTTGCCTTGCACAAGGCTAATCCAGGATGGAAATGGTTCTATCCCTGATGTCTCATATGGTCTCCCGGCCAAGAGTGATTTCTGAGAGCATAGCCAGGAATTATCCCTGAGCATCACCAGGTGTGACCCAAAAACAAAACAAAAAAAACTTCTATATGTTACTGTTTTAACATAAAAATTTCTAATACTGCTATGACCCAATAACTTGCAGAAGTGTTAATATTAAGGTTTTAGAAATAATGCCAGTATACTACCCCTGACCCTAGAATCCCATTAAACATTGCATCAAAGTTCTCTTCCTTTTTTTTTTTCCCACTTAAAAGCTCATTCAATGGAGCTGAAGTGATAGTACAGAGATAAGGTATTTGAGCCTTACCCCTGAGCACAGCCAGGTGTGACGCCAAAACAAAACAAAAAGTTCAATCAATAGGCCAAATTCCAGGGTCTGTTATTACTGGTCATATTATCAGTCTATAGCTGTTTCTCTATATTTTACAAGTAATAAAGATCATTTAATATCTGTCCTCCCTGTAATTCCAATTTTGTAAGATAATGCATGATAACAAACTGAAGGATTTGATTGTTTTTATATTCCTTTTTGTAGCTATTTGGGCACTTGAATTATTTTATTTCATCTCCATGAATGTCAGCACTGATGATATACTTGTTACTGTATTGATCATGTAAATGCAAATAACATTCCAAACTAATGCTTCTGTACTTTATGGGTAGAAACCAAATTTAAGAACTCAGCTTAATAGGGCTAGAGAGATCACATGGAGGTAGGGTATTTTCCTTGCGTGCAGAATGATGGTAGTTTGAATCCTGACATCTCATATAGTCCTCCGAGCCTGCCAGGAGAGCTTTCTGAGTGTAGAGCCAGGAGTAACCCCTGAACTCTGTCAGGTGTGATCCCCCCCCCCAAAAAAAAAACCTCAGTTTAAGAAATCTGGACAATCCTGAAGCTCTCCTGGGAGGGCTAGGAAGGGCCCCAAAAAAACTGTCTCCTGGAGCCACTCAGGCTGAAAGGCCAAGAAAGACTGTGAGTAAAACCCAGCTATCAGGGACATCAGGCAGAGAGCTGATTCCTTTGTCTGTGAAGGGGTAGGATCTGCTGTGAGATTGGCTACTGAGAGAAGCTGAGGGTACCTGTCAGCTTTGTGTGTTTCTCTTCTCTGGTCTCCTGAAGCTCTCCTAACAGGGCCAGGAAGGGCACGGCAAAATATGTCTCCTAGAGGCCCCAGAAGAGCATGGCTGCTCCACTTTGCTTCATGGCCGGCACTCTTTCTAACTAATGAACCCCGCCACAACATGAAAAAAATAATCAAACTACAATTGTGACAATGGGGGAAACCTCACAGGCAAACATCATGTACAGAAAATGAAGATGATAGCACTGATGACCAAAAATACCAACCATCTGATTAAACTCTCAAAGAAGGAATTGAATAGAAATATGGAAGATCCTCATGGAAATCAAATAAAATATAGCTCTAGCTGAACAGAACACAGAGACAGAAATCAGAACACTCCAAACTAAAATAACAAATCTGAAAAACACAGTAGCTGAACTGAAAAACTCAACTGAAAGCCTCTCCAACAGAGTAACAGCACCGAGGACAGAATCAGTGAACTGTTGCGGCTTTCTGGGGACCCTGACCAGCAGGGTGAAGGGGATGAATGCCGCAACTTATTCGTGGGTTCACTGAAGCCGACCCGATCCGAAATATCTGTGGGAAAAATCTATAAAGGTTAGAAAGAAGGCCTAAGTCTTTATTTGATCAAAGGCAATTTATTAAGCAGGCAAGCACTTATATATATTTTTTACACAAGGGGAAGTATGTCTCAAAAACTATTGGTCATTTCAAACCATCTCTTATTCAATTATATTCCAAGCATAGGCACATAACCAAAAATGAATAAAGGTACTAAACATTAAACTTATGGGGCATACAAGCATTGGTCAATTCAAACAAGCTTCTCACCAATTATATGCTTACTACAGGTATTTTGGCCAAAAAGGGAAAAAGGATAGAGTGTGCCTTGTTAAGCACAGCCCAAAGGAGGTGGGAAAGGAAAAAGGGGGAGGCATGACTCAATGACTGAATGACTGATCCTAGCAACCTTTAGCTTGACCGGAATCAGAGACATATAAGGAAATATTATCTTGTCTCTGGTCTCATGGTCCTGTGGTTAGTACAAGGGCCTATGTTGTTGCAAGATTTCCTATTTGCTCATGGGCTAGGAACCTGCTGGCAGTCACATATGCAGCTCAGTGGAACTATCCACAGAGATAGAGGCTAAGGTTGATAGCATCCATTTTGTGCAGGCTAGAGCAGTCTCCCACAAACTCTAAGATCAAATGCAGAACAATGATATACAGCAGAGGAGATTGGAAAAGAACCTTAAGGCAAATGATCAGACAATGGAAAAAGTACTCAAGGAATGTGAACAGATGAAAGTAGAAGTCTTTGAAAAATTCAACAGAAACAACGTAAGAATCATTGGAGTCCCAAAGGCCCAGGAAGGAGATCCCCAGGAAGAATCGAGAGTCAAAGACATCATCACAGAGAAATTCCCAGAGCTAAAGACTGCATGCAATCAAATCCTGCATGCCCAAAGAGGACTAGCTAAAAAGAGACTTGAAGAATAACACCCCAAGACACATCCTAGTTACAATGACAAATACCACATATAGAGATAGAATACTAAGAGCAGCATGCTGGCACATAAAACATACCTCAATAAAATCAAGAGGATAGTAATTTTGTAGGCTACCTTCACTGACCACAAGGCTCTAAAATTAGATGTGAACTACAAAGGGGACACAGAAGAAAAATTTTAACACCTGGAAATTAAACAGCCTACTACTGAAACCAGTGGGTCCCAGATGAAATCCAAGAGGCAATCAAAAGTTTCCTGGAAACAAATGTCAATGAAGACACCAACTATCAGAATTTATGAAACACAGCAAAAGTAGTACTGAGAGAAAAATTTATAGCTTTGCAAGCACACATAAGAAATGAAGAAGGGGCATAACTGAAAAAGCTTTAATAAGCAGCTTATAAAATTAGAAAATGATCAATAAAAGGAACTAAAAATAGGGGGACAGAAGGAAATAACAAAGCTTAGAGTAGAAATCAATGAAGTGGACCCCCCAAAAAATCAGAAAGATCAAACAAAACAGAAATTGGTTTTTGAAAAAATAAATAAGATTGATAGACCATTGGCAAAATTCACAAAGAGAGAGAGACGAACTTGATAAACCATATTAGAAATGAAAAGAGGGAGATTACTAGAAATATTGCAGAGATTCGAAGGGTAATCAGAGACTACTTTGAGAAACTCTATGCCACTGAACATGAGAACCTGGAACAAATGGATAATTTCTTGAACTCTTGACCTGCGAGGTGGCACTAGAGGTAAGGTGTCTGCCTTGCAAGCACTAGCCAAGGAAAGACCACAGTTCGATCCCCTGGCGTCCCATATGGTCCCCCCAAGCCAGGAGCAATTTCTGAGCTTTTAGCCAGGAATAACCCCTGAGCATCAAACGGGTGTGGCCCAAGAAAACAAACAAACAAAAAATAATAAATTCTTGAACTCTTATAACATTCTACTGTTAAATAAGGAGAATGTAGCATAACTGAACACCTCCATAAATATTAAGGAAATTAAATGGTATTCAAATGTCTGCCCAAAAACAAAAGCCCAAGCCCAGATAGATTTGCTAATGAATTCTTTCAAATGTTTCACAGGAACTACTACCAATCCTAGCCAGGCTCTTTCATAAAATTAAAAAAATGGAACACTTTCAAATAGCTTTTTATGAAGACAACTTCACCTTGATACCTAAACCAGACAGAGATAATGCCAAAAAAAATTATAGATGAACACAGATTCAAAGATCCTCAACAAAATTCTGGCAAATAGGATCCAATGCCTCATGAAGAAGATTATTCACTATGATCGAGTAGGTTTCATTCAGGAATACAAAAATGATTTAATATCCATAAATCTATCAAGATAATACACAACATCAGCAACAAGAAAAAGAAAAATCACATGATCATATCAATAGACACAAAGAAAGCGTTTGATAAGGTCCAACACCCATTCTTGATAAAAACTCTCAGCAAGATGGGAATGAAAGGAACCTTTCTCAATATAGTTAAGGCCATCTACCACAAGCTCATGGGAAATATTATCCTCAGTGGAGAAAAATTAAAAGCCTTACCTCTAAATTCTCATACAAGAAAAAGGCTGTCCTCTCTCACCACTCCTATTGAATTAGTACTGGAGGTACTTTCTTTAGCGATTAGGCAAGAAAAAGATATCAAGTGCATTCAGATAGGATAGGAAGAAGTCAAGCTCTCACTGTTTGCAGATGACATGATACTCTACTTAGAAAACCCTAAAGACTTTACCAAAAAGCTTCCAGAAACAAGAGATTCATATAGCAATGTGAAAGGCTAAAAAATTAACACACAGAAATTAATGGCCTTTTTATACAAAAATAATGATAGGGAAGAAATGGACATTAAGGAAACAACCTGATTCACATAGGTTTCACACAAACTCAAATATCTTGAAGTCAACTTGACAAAAAAGTTAAGGACCTATACAAAGAAAATTATAAAACCCTGCTTCAAAAAATAAGAGGACATGCGGAAATGGAAATGCATACCTTGCTCAAAGATTGGCAGGATTAACATCATTAACATGGCAATACTCCCCAAAGCTTTATACAGCTTTAATGTGATCCCTCTACAGTTACCCATGACATTCCAAAGAAGTGGATCAAACACTTTTGAAATTTATTTTGAACACTAAACATCCTTGAATAGCTAAAGCAATCCTTGGGAAAAGAAATATGGGAGGCATCCCGAACTTTAAACTGTATTACAAAGCAATAGTAATCAGATTATTACTCAGATCGGTTTTATAGGTTTGAGTATGCAGACAATGTTCCCCAGACATACAGTCACCAAATTTTTTATAAAGGAGCAAAAAATATTAAATGGAGCAGGGGGAATCCTCTTCAATATGTGGTGTTGGCACAACTGGTTAGACAATTGCAAAAAAGCAAAATTAGTCTCCCAGCTAACATAATGAAGGTAAAATCCAAATGGATTAAAAGACCTTGATATCAGACCTTAAACCATAAATTATATAGAACAAGACATAGGTAAAACACTCCATGACATTGAGACTAAAGGCATCTTCAAGGAGGAAAGTGCACTCTCCAAACAAGTGGAAGTAGAGATAAAATGATGGGAATAAGCTGAGAAATGTCTGCATGTCAAAGGAAAAAGTGCCCAGGATACAAGAACCACTCACTGAGTAGGAGAAACTATTCACCCAATACCCATCAGATAAGGGGCAAATATCCAAAATATATGAGGCACTGACAGAACTCTACAAGACAAAAACGTCTAATTCCAGCAAAAAATGGAGAGAATAAATGGACAGGCAATTTGACAAAGAAAAAATAAAAATGGCCTAAAGGCACATAAAAAATGATCCACATCACTAATCATCAGGGAGATGCAAATCAAAACAATTATGCGGTACCATCTCATGCCACATCACAATGAATGAGAACAAGCAATGCTGGCGGGAATGCGGGAGAAAGGAACTCTTATTCTCTGCCGGTAGTAATGCCGTCTAGTCGGATATTGAGCTCCCATACAATCCAGCTATATCACTCCTAGGGTTATACCCTAGGAACACAAAAATACAATACAAAAATTCCTTCCTCACAGCTATATTCATTGCAGTGCTATGAATACAATAATCAGACTCTGGAAACAACCAAGATGCCCTTCAATAAATGAATGGCTAAAGAAATTGTGGTACATATACATAATGGAATATTATGCAGCTGTCAGGAGAGATGAAGTCATGAAATTTTCCCATACATGGATGTACATGGAATCTATTATGTTGTGTATAATAAGTCATAAGGAGAGAGGTAGATACAGAATAGTCTCACTCATCTATGGGTTTTAAGAAAAATAAAAGACATTCTTAATATAATTTTCAGAGACGAAAGAGAGGGTGGCTGGAAGTTCCAGCTCACGACATGAAGCTCACCACATAGAGTGATGAGTGCAGTTAGAGAAATAAATACATTGAGAACTTTCATAACAATGTGAATGAATGAGGGAAGTAGAAAGCCTGTCTAGAGTACAGGATGGGGGGGGGTGGGGAGAAGGGAGATTTGGGACATTATTGATGGGAATGTTGCACTGGTGAAGGGGGGTGTTCTTTACAGGACTTAAACCCAACCACAATCATGTTTGTAATCAAGGTGTTTAAATAAAGGTATTAATTTAAAAAATCTGTATCAATTTTCGAGGGGTAGACTATTTGCCTTGCATGCTCCCCAATCAGGTTCAATCCCTCGTATCCAGTTAGTCCCCCAAGCCCCAATATGGGTAATGCCTGAAAACAGAACCAGATAGAACCCCTGAAGAATGCAGTGTTTGGCCCATAAATAAAGCCCCAAAACTAAATTTCAGAATCTTGGAGATAATACAGAAATGAGTCCCAAAAAAGTGCCACAGCTATTTCTCCAAATAAGATAGAGAAGGAACAAGAAAGAGATGGACTACTATTTTAGGATATTATGCTATTATTTAACATAATTATTAAGTTATTCTTATTATTTTTGCCTTGCTACGCTGAATAAACTTTTTAAAGTTATAGACATATTCAGTTTGGTTGCATATTGTGATGTCCTTCACAATTAGTAAAAAGCAATTTTGAAGTATTTCATTAAATAACAGCCATTTGGTTAAATACCATCATGCCAATGTTTGAAGTGATTTATTTTGCTATGCAAATTTAAAGATTACTTTGGAGCTATCTATAATCAAGATATAGTGATGTTCTCAATTGATTGGCCTCTCAGGTAAATGCTAAGAAATATTCTCATTTATACTATGTTCTGTGTGAAAGAATATATTGCATTTATTTTTTCTAACCTTGATAAAATTTACATAATCAATTTCATGTACTAAATGCTTAAATCTTGATGAATGAATGTATATATGCCTTAATGACATCATCATCAAAAGCTGCTTACCAAATATATTCCGAAACTTACATAGCTAACACATTCAGAAGCTTCAAAAGATTTTGTATTTTTTGTGACCCTTTTTGAGGACTTAGGAGAGTAAGGTGGGAGCTTATTTTTGACTTTCATAAAAATAAAATCAGGGGCCGGAGCGGCAACGCAAGTGGTAAGGTGTCTACCTTGCCTGCTCTAGCTTAGGACATACCGCAGTTCAACCCTCCAGTGTCCCATAATGTCCCCCAAGGAGAGCCGATTTCTGAGCGATAGCTAGGAGTAACCCCTGAGTGTCACCCCAAAAGAAAAACAAAAATAAATAAAATGAGGTCATTTACTTGAATATTTAAAAATGTATTTTCATACTCTTCTCTCCTTCTGTATACAGAGGTGAGGGATGCGCAAGCAGTGCTCTGGCCATTTTTAGTTGTTATTTAGTTGTTATTTACCTACTACGATGAAAAGTTAAACAGTACGGCCACTAAAACCATATCTGTGGGGCCCAATGGTCTCCAGATGTACACCCAGTAGTATTCAGGAGAGCACTTAATATTGGGGATCTAACTACAGTTCTCTGGAAAAAAGCATGTAGTCCTGACCCCTTTGTATATAACTATCCTCGTCTTTACTTATCCCTTGATTTCCTTTTCTTAAAACTTTTCTGTAAAAATTACACATACATACAATTTTCCTGCTATGTAGATCATTTTTGAGACTATGTGATAATTAACCATTTAACCGCAGTGACATACTTTATTGAGATTAGATAGTATGTAGAAAAAACACAAAGATGTTCTTTTCCTAATAAATGTTTTAATTTATGTATGAAGTTGTATTAAAATCATTAAGTGTATACAAATGCATTATACTTTAAAATGTTACTCTCTATGGTACAACTGGTAGGATAATTGTCTTGTCTGTGGTTGATATAGCATATGGTCTACACTCACAATGGTCCACAAACTACGGCCCGTGGGCCACATATTGTATTCATTCCCATTTTGTTTCTTCATTTCTAAATAAGATATATGCAGTGTGCATAGAAATTTGTTCATGATTTTTGTTTTTACTATAATCTGGCCCTCCAACAGTCTGAAGGACAGTGAACTGGCCCCCTGTTGAAAAAGTTTGAGGACCCCTCTACTTAATCCACTGTGAGTGATTTCTGAGTCTAGAGTCAGGATTAACAGCTAAACACCACCAGCTCTGGCCCCAAATACAAACCAAACCAAAAAAGTGTATCTTTGCCATGACGCAGCATTAGGGCTTTTGCTTGTGAGCGGCTGACCTAGGACAGACCACAGTTTGATCCCCTGGCATCCCATATGGTCCCCCAAGCCAGGAGCGATTTCTGACAGTAGAGCCAGGAGTAAACCTGAGCAACACCGGGTGTGGCCCCAAAACAAAAACAAACAATAATCCTTATTATCCCAATTTTGCACAGATGGGAAATAGAACCTACATTATTTTGTCTTCATTATATTTAATTATTTAAAAGAATCACAGAATATTATGATCTTGCAGGATAGTGAATCTCTTAAAAGGAAAGCCCTTTCAAAAATCTAATAAAATACTTAAAAATAATTCCATTTATTGTGCAACCTCGTTTCAAAAAATTAAATCTAAATGATTTTATTTTGTCATAAAATAAGTATGCATGTATATTACATATCACAAATTATTAAATATATAAGTTGAGATAAAATGTAATTATAAATATTAATATTGCAAGTGCTCTAAAAAGAACTAATATTGAATATGTTTTATCTATGAAGAGCCACAAAGTAGTACCTTCAAAGACGACCTTGATATTACAGTAAGGCCTAATTAAGTTATTAAGTAATATTTATACTATTTTACTTTTTAAAAATTAACCTTGTTTGTATAACAAAGCAAACTTGCTCTTTCATTGAAGCCAATATTGTAGAATTACAACTAAAGGTAATATTAAATCCTTCTCAGGACATTTACCTGTCTCTAACTCAGATAACTTTTCTGTAGTATTAGAAGAACAGAACTTTCCAAGCTAGAAGCATACAAGATGCATAATTTACCTGGATTAATTAAGTGCATAATTGATGAAGGCCAGAGTCAAGTGGAACAATCTTTGTCATTTTTAAGATACCTGCTGGAAAAAATAAACCAATATAAATAAACCAGTGTCCTCTTTCTAGAACATGTTTTGATATGAGCAGAGTCTAGTAAAAACATGGTGTTCCTATCTCTTTATTTCTCATTACTAAACACAATAAAAGAAATTAGATACCTTAAGAGGATGACAGACTGTCGCTCCTACTCCCTTTCTTTTTCAATGTATTTTATAAAAAGGGGAAAATAGGAGCCCAATGAATAGAGTTTAGAGAATGAAGACTATTGTTTTTACACAGCACATATATTTTTAGTCTTCTAAATCGTAAAATGTTAACAACAAAACTAAATTTTGACATGTTGATAGTTAAAGCCATACAGCAATATGGCACATCAATTGACTCACGTTTTTTAGAACAAAAAAATCTCTTATGTACCATTAACATAAATCATACTGGTTAAAACACTTTAATACTCCAGATGTTCCCCCCACGTGTATATGTGAGTGTGTGGTTATGTGTGTATGTGTGTTTGTAGTTTTCAGATGACACTTTCATTGATGTTTGTTTGGGAAGGAGAGGAGGGAGAACATAAACTGTACATTTGCTGTACAGTTATACACACAAATCAAGGTCAGTTAGCTTACCAGATGAACTTTTTGCAACTTTAAGCCCAGTTTATTTTCCCATGATTTTGAACAATATATTGCTCTAAGAAACACATCTGTATAATTAAAATTTATAAGAGCAACTCATTTATAACATTTGTTATTCCTATAGCTCTCCAAATGTGAGTTCTAATGGTAGTAATGATCAGGAACAAGGGCTAAGTTTAAAAGAAAATAAGAAAAGCCTGAAATATAAAAATAATTTTAAAATATTAAGTGGCTGGAAAAATACTATGAGCAGTATTTGCTCCAAGTAGATATTAATTATTTGACCATGCTTATAATTAAGAACTTTCTTGGTTTTGATATTTGATATTTGCAAGGTAGAATACGGTACATGAAGTAAACAAAGTCAAACCCTCAACATCCTCTCTGCCAACCACAAGTGGTTGATTTGTTCAAAGATGTTCTATCCTCTCAGCATGGGAAATATTTTTGAATTGCCGAAGATGGCAGTGGCCTATGTTAGAAATCCTTTTATTTTGAAAATGTGCAGAGTCCTAAAAAACCTCAGGAGTTCAAACAGTGTAATCAGTCATTAAATTTGTTTCTCATAATCCACTTTTATATGCTGTATAAAACATCATTTTATATTAGTTTTTAGGTTGCATAATGACTTATCTTTAGAGCCTTGAGTATCTATTTGATCCTTTGGGACTTTGTTGTTTCCACATTCTCAATCTGTCTATTCTAGTTTCTATTGTGTTAAAATATCCTTTGTGGTTGTATATTTGTATAATAAAATGTGTTAATGAAGAATTACACTCAAACATTGTATTAATCATTTTTAGTTGAAGGTTACTAAAGTTTCCTCCAATATTTTATAATGTGAATCTCTTCCTATGTCAATATAAGCCTTGAAGATTTAAACAAGGACTTTTAATAAAAGCAATTGCAATTCTTAGTTATGTAAAGGTGACTAAAATATCCACAACCCAAGGAAAAATGACACAAATTCAAAGTAAATTGTGATAATAAAAGCTAAAATGTAAAAAATCACATTAATACAGAATAGCCCATTTTTAAAACAATAAGTTTATTGTGATGTGGAGAACTGAGAGTCAGAGATAGAATTTTATGTAGAGATAACAAAACCAAAGGCTTAGACATTAATTAGAGTCCCATTTGAAGCAGAAAAAACAACAGTTTAAACATATGGAGGTAAAAAGTAAGGTTAGCAGACTTGAGGACATATTAAAATAGTACTATGTAGAAGATAGTAAGTTTCTATTATTTCACAGACTTATTTATATAACTAATGAAGTTTGAAAAATATTTATAAGGACTGAAAGGACATAATATAGAATTAATGAGTAGAATATGGCAAAAATTAGCAGGCAAAAACGCAGAATGTGTAAGATTTTTCTTTTCAGAGAGTTTTGTTGTAAGAATCATCTTAATCTAAAGAATGGCACAGTCTGAATATGTATCAGTAGCTAGTTATATGAATCTGTCCAATAAAAACAAGATTTTCTCTCGTTTCTATGCTCAGCAAAACATGTCTATACTACATCATCCTTGAACGAAATATTAATGCATTAAGTATTAATGTATATTTTATATATAATTAATGTATATTTTTATGTAATAAAATATACATAAAACATGGAAAATATTTCCTTTTATTTTTTTATGGTCACACCTGGTGACAATCAGGGGTTACTCCTGGCTATGCTCTCAAAAATCGCTCCTGGCTTGGGAGAACCATATGGGATGCCTGTACCCAGGTCTGTCCTGGGTCAGCCGCGAGCAAGGCAAATGACTTACCACTGCACTATCGCACCAGCCTCATCATGGATAATATTTTCATTAAAATATTTACATAGATTGTGAAAAATATCTACTATAATATGCATGCTTTAAATAGACAGTACCTCTCTAACAATCAGAATAATTGTACTGTGTTCTTGTAATACTTTTGAAAGCCTATAATGAGGCTATAGTGGATTACATTGTCTTTATTTAAAAGTATCTATTAACCATTATTACAATCTTTAGAATCAATTCTGATTATCGTCCTTGACCTCTTGAAGATATTGCCACTTACTGAATCCTTATTCTTTCTTACAAAGATTTTCAGGACATCAATGCCCCACATAGTTTATTTTATTCTTCAGATAACTCCTATAATTAAAGACCATATAAAATATTGACAAAATGAATAAAAAATATCTAATAGGACATTTATTTAATAAAATTTTACTAAGTGATATACTGTTTTAAAAAAATTAAACAGTTGAATCATAAAATGTAATATTTTAAATATATCCTCAAAGTTGTGTAACTGTTATCACAGTAAATTATAGTACACTTTTGTGATATTGAAAAGCAATTCTGATTCTCATTATTTATCATGAAAACTCTTGTCATATATCAATGAGAACATATATCACAGAATCTGAAAAAAAATGTTTGTAGAGCTATGGTGAAAAAGTAACCCTCAACCACTGTAGATGTCACGAGGTTCAGACACTATAGAAAACCATCTGAGTACTCCACAAATATGTAATATTTAAACTTCTACTGAACCCAAAAATCTTATTTCTTGGTATTTATCTTCAAACATAAATTTTAATTTGAATGATTTATGCACAGTTAGGTGCATTATATCTCTTATCTCAATAGTTAAAACATGGAAGCAACCAAACTGCTCAACAGCAGACTAATGGATAAAGGAGATATCATATATGCATAAAGAATAAAGAGCCACTAGAAACAATAATGTGATGCAGTATGGAGTAATATTAGGGTATCTGCTGTGCAAAATAAGCTAGAAGTAAAGGAACAAATCCAGGGTGGACTCACTCTGCTGTGAGTATGCAAAAATTTCAAACAATAATAAAATTATTGTTTTAATGCTGCCACACCCGGCAGCACTCAGGGGTTACTCCTGGCTCTATGCTCAGAAATCGCTCCTGGCAGGCTCGGGGGACCATATGGGATGCCAGGATTCAAACCACCGACCTTCTGCCTGCAAGACAAAGGCACTACATCCATGCTATCTCTCTGGCCCCGAATGTAAAGTTTTGAGAGAGGGAGAGATGTGAATGAATAGGTAAGTTATCTAGAAATAGGACAGGAACATAAGAAAGTAGTCTCTAGCACCTGCCCCTATTTGGAAGTTAATAGCAAACACTAAAACACAACTGTCAATTGAGAAAAACTGGTTGGAGAACTGGAAGGGAAAAGACATGAGTATAAAGGGATGCCAGGGTAGTTTAATGGTGTCCAGTAACTTATACATCAATAGCACAACTTTGAACATTAATGTAACCCTATTGCCTAAACTGTTTTAAATATTCTATTTTGGCAACATGGATTATAAAACTATTGTGGTAGCACTTATACACAGAAATAAGATATTCCTGCACCACAACTACTACCAGCATGCATTCTTCTCTGTACCATTTTCCTTGTGAATCCTTAATATTATCCCTTAATAAAAAACAAATAAATTCTTGGGGCCAGAGCGGTGGCGCAAGGGGTAAGGAGTCTGCTTTGCCTGCGCTAGCCTAGGATGGACGGTGGTTCGATCCCCCCACGTCCCATGTGTCCCCCAAAGCCAGGAACGATTTCTGAGCTCAAAGCCAGGAGTAACCTCTGAGTGTCACCGGGTGTGGCCAAAAAAACAACAAAAAAGAAGAAAATAAATTCTTTATCTAGATACCAAGCACAGGAATTGCTGTGCCAGATGGTTGCTTTTTAACCATCAATGGGTGAAATTTACTTTTTTACCATATATCTACAGAAAAGATTGTTCCTACTTTTTTATATGTTCTATTTTTATTGGTAAATATTAATTAATAATGGCACATTGTCATAGCTTGACTTGGTTCTCCCTGATATTAAATGACAATTATTTATCTTCATGTGCCTCTTGGCCATCTGTCTGACTTCAGGGAAGTGAGTTTGATTTCTTTTTTCCATTTTTAAAAAGGGCATATGCTACAACATTGTAGCACTTAGCACAATAGCTATGATGAGTCAACTTTGTTGGTCAACAAATGAGCAGATAAGTAAGGTGTGGTATATATGCAGGATAGAATTTTACACAATTGCAAAACAGGAAGAATGAAACCATGCAATTGGAATGGAACTGGAGGATTTCATGTTCATGTGAAGCGAAGTAAGTTAAAAGAAAGACAAATACCAAATAATCACATTAATATGTGCTATACAAATAACAAAATGAGGAAATGAAAGTTATTCTGGACCTCTAGATTATAGAAATCAGAAATACAGAGATGGATAACAGTTGAAGAGAGAGGACTAAGAAGAATCAGATGGGATGTAATGGGGAGTATTAAGAGGTTTCAGGCTTGTTAGAGGAGTTGAGGTACACTATAGTATATATCTAAGCCATAGAACAACAACTCTGAAAATATGAAATCCAAATTACAACAACTAAACTTAAAGTACCTGTCAAGGAGAGAGTGGGGAGAAACCTGGGGACATTTGAGGAAGAAACCCAACACTGGTGGTGGGAATGGTGTTAGAACACTGTATGCATGATTGAATACCTTTGGAAATCATGGTGTCTAAATAAAATTTTATTGTATTATGTATTCACTTTTACCTAAAACTCTAAAACTTATTCTAGAAAATAATGCTTCTATAATTTTACATAAATGTATATATATAATATTTGGCCTTTTGTGATTTTATTTTATTTCATACAAAGTTTTTAAGTCACTCATTTTGTAATGTTACATCGTTTATAGCTGATAATATATGTGAATGTATATATCATTGATTTATTCTTCTTTAAATAACATGCAAACTACTTTTCACCTTCTGAAAACCATGAGTTATACCACAAAAATCATTGTGTATACATATATTTTCACTTTTACACAGAGTATTTGGAAATAGATTTTTCTTAATCATAAGGTTAATAGGTAAAATAATAAAAACCAATATTTTACATATCTAATCAATCTATGTTCTATATTTTCCAAATTATCTTCAATATGATTATGAATAGTGCTTTTGTTATAACAGTACTTTTAGCTTAACCTGTTATCACATAGTGATTCTAATTTTTACACTATTTGTTTGCTAAAACTTTCCAAGCTCTTATTGGAAATGTCCATATTATTTTTTAATTACTACTTGTCAGGATTTTACATCTGATACTCTCAAGGTTAATGCAAAGAACAAATAAAGTATTTGGGTTTTATTGGCCCTACAGCTAAACCTCCAGACCACTGGACTATTGTACTGAAAGAATTTTTTTATTTACCTGAGGTCTTGAGCTAGATTTATTATTGCAAAGTTATTGTTGTTAGTTTACAGTTTTTCTTTAGCAATACTTTTTGAAAAAATTTAACCTACTGATTCCTCAATTATTGTAATTATTTTGGGTATATATTTTTATTTTTAAAATTTACCAGTGACTGCTGCATTTTCCACCTTGGCTTATACTTGAGTCACCAGTTTTCCCAATTTTAGGGTAGAATTAAGGGGGTCGACTTATATTCAGGTTGACCTATACTCGTGTATACACAATAATTAAGCTGGCTG
This sequence comes from Suncus etruscus, assembly GCF_024139225.1. Lineage (NCBI taxonomy): Eukaryota > Metazoa > Chordata > Mammalia > Eulipotyphla > Soricidae > Suncus > Suncus etruscus. The sequence continues at coordinate 9,029,148 of NC_064862.1, read as the reverse complement.
GGCAATAAATGATTAAATACTTCAGCTGTATGCTATTATCTTCACCTCTTATTACTTGGAAATCAATTAATATCAATCACATGTGCATCTAGTGTTTACCCAATAAATTCTAATGAAACACAATACATTTTGTCTCATGTGAGAGTTACTAGTTAGCACTACTTGATGCAGTTTTCCACATCATTTCTGGAAAAAAATGTGCTCTTAGCTTACAATTTTAGTGAGGGCAGCAGGATGCTTTCATCTTATTGTTCATGGACTATTATATAAAACTTTATACTTTATTAATTTTAATATTTCTTCTTTGGCTTTAATAACCACAACTTCAAATGGAAAAAACTGTTTTGAATACTGTAATTGCTTTTAGTCAATCATGAAAATTGAAAGTGGCAGTCTAATTATTGTGATCTTTGTCCATGTATATCTGGGTCATTTATCTCTAGTATCTGTCAATAAGTGCTATTTTATTTATACAAAACACAAATCATATGTTCCAAAACATAGTTAGTTTCTTGTTTGTTATTTATTTGTTTCATTTATCTTCTTTTAAGAGTATTTTAGGGGCCAAAGATATAGCACAGCAGAAGAGCATTTGCCGTGCACACAGGAAAAGACAGTGGTTCAAATCCCAGCATCCCATATGGTCCCCCGTGCATGCCAGGAACCATTTCTGAGCACAGAGTCAGGTATAACCACTGAGTGCCACTGGATATGACCCAAAAATGAGGAAAAAGAGGAATTATTTTCATTCAAATCTTTAAAATAAATTTTTATCTGCCATTTAATTATTTCCTTCTATATTTGTTTTATTTTTCCTCTCATCCCATTTATTTCATCTTTCATTAAATTTGTTTCTAACGTATCTATAATAGAATATACTCATGGGGCTGGCTGGAGTAATAGTACATTGTTTTGCACATGGCCAACAGGGGTTCAAACCCCAATAACCCATACAGTCCCCTGTGCCAACCAGGAGTGAGTAATTCATGAGTGCAAAGACAGGAATAACTCCAAAGTATCACCAGTTGTGACCCCAGAATCAGCAAAAACAATAAATATACTGGATATATTTTTAGTATTGACAGTAATTTATTCTGTTACTCAACTTTTTAATTAGGTTTTTAATCAACTTATCAGATTTATTTTCAGATTTGAACTCTGCTAATTTCAGAAGAATTTGTCTTTTTTGGCCACATCCAAAAATGATTAGGAATTATTTCTGAAGCAATACTCAGGAATTACTCCTGGTTAAAAAGAGGGATCCATTTGAAATTCTGTGGGTTGTACTCAGGTTAGCTATGTGCAATGCAAGCACTCAATCAGCTGTACTATTTGACTCTAGAAAAAATGTATTCATATGTGACACTCTCTGCAATTTTACATTTGAACAAAGTTTGAACCATATCCTCATTAGTTTTGAAAACATGTTCTCATATAAGTAGCCAGATAGTTCAAGAGGTGCAACTCTTAACTTTCATGTGGTCAATCCAGGTTCCATTCCCAGCTATGCATATGTTTCCCCTCCAGCACAGAGACAGGAATAAATTTTGAGCACCAAAACCTCCCCTCAAAAACCTGTCATTTTTTCTCCTAAGGAACAAATAAAAGGCATGGATTTATTATGTTATTTGTTTTACATCAATATTAAGAAAGCAGCATGTATTGAACATAGTACTCGTGGTTGCAAAGAGCACTAAGACTGACTTGACAAGCATGTTTAGATTGAATATTTGTATTTAATATCTCTAACAGTTCTATCATATAAATCAGAGATGTGGTGTACTTTTTAATTCTAGACCTAAAATCCATTTATTTTCTATGACCCATGCAGATTCCCAGCCACTAAAATCAGTACACTGTGAGTCTTTAGAGATGTCAGAGCACAACTAGTGATGCTACATCTTTTTTTTTTTTTTTTGCTAGTTACTTGCCTGTAGTTGTCATCATTTTACTTCTAGTTAATTGACATTGACTTTCACTGTTGCTTGCAATGCTAGATCAACTTATCTGCATTTAGTTTACTTTTACTTGTAATGACTTGTTCTCTTTTTTTTTTTTCATTCGACTGGTAAAAACTCACTAAATATAATATAAGATACTGGAGAGATAATACGGTGGGTAAGGAACTTGTCTTGCATGTAGCTGACCTGGATTCTATTCCTGGCATCTCTTATAGATCCTTGAACAACCTTGAGTAATCACTCAAGCAAAGTGATAAAAATTACGGAGCAAAGGACGTGATTAAGCTCTGAACTCAGTAGAAAGTGACTGATAACAAAATAAGACAAAATGTAAATAGAATACAATACTAAAATCACCTGTTAGGGAGCCAGAGAGGTGGTGCAAGTGGTAAGGCGTCTGCCTTGCCCACAATAGCCTAGGATGGACCTTGGTTCAATCCCCTGGCATCCCATATGGTACCCCAATCCAGGAGCAATTTCCGAGTGCATAAGCCCCTAACCGTCAACAGGTGTGGCCCCCAAACAACAAACAAATCAAAAAACACCATTTTATTTTATCAATTCCATCAAAATACTTATAAATTGAAGTTCATTTGTATTTAGCCTCTTTCCTCTGCCTACATTCAGCCTCACTCGATTGCTAGAGCATAATCTTATTTTTTGTCATCATTCCCAGAAAAGCACTATTTTATGCTTACCGGAAGTATCATGAGAGTTTATCTTTTGATGTACCTGTATGATTGTTCTATATTCTTGCCAGCATTTTGCTTTGGTTATGTGGTACAGAAATAATGTACTTCTCTTGGCTTTCCTCTCCTGGGAAAATACACTAGACCTTGATAGTAGCTGGAAGGAAAGTCCTTCTTAGCAATATTCACTGAGAGTAGAACTTGCATTTTGATGTGCTTGGTATTCAGAAAACAATGGAATCAAGTAAGAGAAAATAATAAAATCAGAAATATATTAATTTTAGAAGTCCTGCTTTAAGAATTCAAGAACAGTTATTACTGCATAAGCATAAGTTAATTTTCAGAGATTTAGAAGACTTAAATTGTTAACATTTTATAAAGAAGTAATGATAAAAATCATCTGTAATTATTTTTAGGGACTCTCAAGCAGTGCTCAAGGGTTCCCAGAGTCTATTCAGATAATTCTTGATCAACCCATAAGGTGTTTCAACAAGAAGAACCAAGGATACATTATTTCTGTGGTGCTGTTACAGTGTAAGGATTACTTATCTACCCTGGTAGAACTCAATCTTTCTGGACCATAGGTAGTGAAAAATGTGGTATACAGGCAATAATATGGTATCAGAATCAATGACATGCAAGGAACACATTTAACAACTGTGAGAAAAAAATCTCTCCATTAAGTAAAAGGTGGGTGTGTCCTAGTTTACAAACATGGCTAATTTCCATACAAAAAATTAAGATAAGTTTTGCTTTAATTAATTGTTTGGGAAATTTTTCATTTACAAAAGTGATGATGGATCAAATTTTAATGTAAGTATATACTATATATATTTTAGAGAAGATAGAGATTTATTTGAGAGTGTATATATAGTCTGTCCTAGGATAATTTTATAGACCACAGACTCTAGGTAGATAATATTACCAATGCATTAGAACCAGTAATAAATTGTAATCCTACACAACAAAGTAATGTGGTTATCTTAAGTTTCCATCTCTCTGCTATGATCCTACTGGACAATATTTAGGGATAGATTGTAGTTTTTTGACTCTAAAGATTTTATAAGGTTTGCTGATAGAAATGATAGAAAAAGAGCTTCAACACATACAGATTTGAAAGTCAAACCCACTTTTTAGTAGTTTTTATTAAAATTTCTAAGTTTTAGGGGCTGGATAGTTAGGACAGTGAGTAAATTGCTTAGCTTGCATGTGCCTGACACTGTTTAATTCCTAGCTCTACTTTTGGTACTGAATCCTAGCAAGGGATGATGTGCAGTCTTCTGTAAGCAATATGCACCACAGGGTGTCACTCCCCCCGCCCGCCAAAATAGATCTACTCAATTATATAATTCTTAAAATTATTTATTATTATTTCTAAACAAAAACATGAAGTCTTCTTATTTGCCCTGTAATTGCAAAAGTTCATTAATGTTTACCAGAGTGAAAGTTCATTTAACTAAATTGTTTCTTTGTTTATTATTATTTTTTGGCCACACAAGACAGCTCTCAGGAGTTACTCCTTTTTCTGCACTCAGAAATTACTCTGGGAAGACTAGGGGACCATATGGGATGGATGCCAAGATAGAGAACCTGGGTGGTTTGCATTAAAGGCAAATGTCCTACCCCCACGTGATTGCTTCAACTCCAGAAATTCTTTTAATTTAGCTTTATTCCACTAGTTTTAGTCAACAAACATTTTTCTGGGTGAAATTAGGCTGGGTCCTATTTTTCCCCGCCTTTACTTTTCTTTCTTAAAAAAAATAATAATTAACTGACCATAAAACACTAAAGGTCTAAAGTTACTCTGCTTCTCTTAATTCCTTGATCCTGTGTCTCATTAACTCACTAAATATCAAATAATCACAGACATTAATTTCAAGTGAGATGAAATTTTCTTCCAAAGGTAATGAATTCTCTTCATTTTGTTTCTCAATTGCTCTCTAATTTCCTCTTTGCTTCTGTCTCATCATTATGATCACATTTCTCAATAGCTAAAGTTTAATGGGAATACATAGAGTAATTCAGATCCTATAGTCCCACAGAATTCTAGGTCAGCTTTTTATCATGAATATAATTATTTGACAGAAAACTTGGCTCTTTACTTTATTATAACTACTGTGAGAAAAATAATTAACAATATTGCACCATAATATGAGAACACAAACTATCATATTGTAGGCTGAGACATAATTTTAGCCCCGCAAACCTCTGGAAAAATAAGCCCTACACAAAACTATTTGTTTCTAAAATGTTCTTTTCCTCTTTACTTTTAAACATCTTTCAGTTTTATCTTCATATAATATGCATGCACATTTCAAATTTAAATTTGTCCATTTATACTCCCTAACATACAAATACTAATAATTAGAAGCCATCAATAACTCATTTATCTTAGAACTATTGGTGAATTTATTATTACATTAATTTTCTTTGTAATTATGTTTCATATTTCTAATAAATGGCAGGTTGGTGCAAAACAATTTACAGTACATTTTGCAGATTAAACAACAACAAGTCTCAAAAATTTAAATAATTTGTCTAAGACCATTTTGCCAGTAGATTTTCACACAAGGCCAAGTCATACCAAAGTCTACATATCTTTTCATTTTATTACACTGAGTTTAAGAAGCTCCTGGCTAGCAGAAGAAATGTATTAAATAAATAATATAAAATAAAGCATAAGAAGTTTTACTATAAGTTCTGAATTAAGATATTATCTCTCTATAACCCTTAGAAGTCTAAATATTACTTAATAAAATAATTTTCTTTGATCACTATAATGTATTTTGAGGTAAATAAAATCGCACAAGCTCATAAAACATGTATGAAATAGTATAATTTTGTTACAAATTTAGCTGCTGAAGATTTAAAATGTCAATGTGCTTTGGCTTTGAAAGAGACTTCTACTTCTTAAAGAATTGGAGTTTCTACCTGAAAATGTAGGACTACCATTTGTTCACCTTTTTTTTTCTTTTTTCTTTTTTCTTTCTTCTTTATGGTTTTTGGGTCACACCCGGCAGCGCTCAGGGGTTACTCCTGGCTCTTGCTCAGAAATCGTTCCTAGCAGGCTCGGGGGACCATATGGAATGCCATCCTTCTGCATGCAAGGCATCTCTCTGGCCCCCGTTTGTTCACCCTTGACAATAACTGTCAATCTGTCTTCGACCAACCATATAATTTTCAATAAGAGTCAAATATATAAGAGAGGGATATTAGGTAAGTCATCTTTATAGGGAATTCTAAAACACCAAATCTTAGTATTGGGTATATTGTTATTATTTGCCTTCCAAGATGGGAAGGTACTTCTCTAGGATACTAAAGCTAAAATTTAAATCTTATTGAAAATGATTGCTCTCACCATATTCTACCATGTCTCAAGTTTTCTGGTTTTCTTGTATGTACAAAATGCTAGGGATTTCAAACTTAATTTTATTATCTTGGATTTAATGTTATCATTACTGCTCAACAGGTTTGCAAGAACAACCAATAGACTATGGAGGTTTATTTATTTAAATTTAATTTCATGTGTGTCTCCGAGTCTGTATAATGTTTACATACTGAGAAGAAAAATAACCTAAATAAAATTTATTTCTAAAACTGACAAAAGGAGTCATTATTCAGACACACCCAATAGCTATAAGTTCACTAAATATAAAAAGCAAAAAAACATAGAAACAGAATGTTGAGTCATAATTAATGGTAGGACAATTCTTGAAGATGTCATAGAGAAGTAGGTATTGCATGCATGCACAGAATAGAAACAAAATTATTTTTCAAGAGCAAAAAGAGAATGGGAAAAGAAATTCAGGCCCATGTATGTTTTGGGTGGATTGGTGGATTTAAGAATCCCAGATGTAATCTTAATTTAGGTTTATTCAGCAAGGAGGGATTGTAAGAGTTAGTGAAAGAATGAGTTAAAAATTAGTATATCAACTTTATAATAAAACTAAGATATTACAGGAGCTTTTCTACAGATTTATTTTCTTATTTAAAACAAAATAAGAAAACATAAATGATGTAAAATCTAAGCTATAACAGAAACATATATGTTCACACAAACAAGCCCATGCTTACCTCTCTGTTTAAATATTTGCTTGTTGAAATGTTTTGAAATTATTTACACGCTAGATAATTTATCCCAAAGGAATTTTAGTTCATAGCTTCATAATATCACAAACTTTTTATGTAGGATTCTCATAAAATTTGAGGCATACCAAAAAAAGCAGCCAAGGACCCAAAACAAAAAACAGGAAATTCTTGTTTAACCAAATATATCATTAACTCATGAAATTCACCACCATCTGAGACCACTAAAGTGGCTTAGAATATTTTTAAGGTTATAAATTCAAGCAAAGTAAAGAGATTTTAAAGCTATAGCATTGTACAGAAAATAAGGCATAAATCTTTAGATAGCAATAGCAAAATATATCAAAAATAAAAATATAAATTCATCTTCTGAAATACTTTTATAAAAATAATTTAGCTATTTTGCCTAAAATTTAGGAACACTTGGAAACTGCTTATTATTTATGCTACCTGATTACCTTCATACTGCTTTACTAAAATAGTCAACACATATAGCATTATTTAAGTCAAACAGAATATTTTTGTCTTTTATAAAAATGCTATTCATAACAAAAAATTGTCTTGCCCTAAAGTTAACAGTTGTTTTTACTGATTGATTGACTGTCCCCAACAGTTGCTTTTAAATAAAATTATTTTTACTGTAACACTATTACCAATATAACACTGTCTCAATATAATGCTGAATATAAGTATTATTTTTAATTTTTAAATGAGACATTATATAGGTTAATGATTTATTTATATTTATATGATAAGTATTAATTTTGGAAAAAATGTAAAATTAAAAATTTATTTTAAAAATAATGAAAATTTGTGAAAGGGAGTGGACACACTCACTGTTGGATTATTTGGTGTCAGAATGTTTAATTCATAAACCTTAGCAATGACAGTTTTCTAAAACATAAAAGGAGGAAACAAAGGAATGAAGGAAGAAGACCTTTTATGGAAAGAATATAAAATAAGGAGCCGGAGCAAAGGCGCAGGGGTAGGACTTTTGCCTTGCATGTGGCTGACCTACACAGACCTTTGGTTCGATCCCCCGGCATCCCATATGGTCCCCTAAGCCAGGAGCGCTTTCTGAGTGCATAGCCAGAAGTAACCCCTGAGTGTCACTGGGTGTGGCCCAAAAACCAAAAAAAAAAAAAGAATATACAATCAACATAAAGGTGATATATATTTAATTAAATATAATAATCCAAAATATTTATATGGAATGTTTTAAAACTCTATACAAAAATGTTATTATAAGTTATGTTAAAAGCTAAAAGTTATGTTAAAAGAGATTATGAGGAAATAAAATCTATTAAGTAATAGTTTAGTATTTATTTCAATTTTGTCCAACAAAGTATCAAATATTAAAGAACAAAAAATGGACATGAGGAGAAATTGGAATATTATGCATTATTTTTTGCTAAATTATTTGTTTGGGTATTACATGGTGGTGCTTCGAGTTTATTCCGGGCTCTATATTTAGGATTTACTCAAGGGACCATATGCAGATTGTTGGCATATTTCAAAACATACATAATACCCTCTGTACTAGCACTGGCCCCAAAAGTGTTGTTTCAAATTAAAACTCTATTAAAAAAATGTGCATGCTTTAAAAAAAATATACGTCTCAACTTGGTTGCTTATCCTAATAATAAAATCAAAGTTTTTAGAAATATATACATAACTTACCTGTTAAAATAATATTTATGGAAGAAAGAGTAAGAGACAAACTAATATGCAAAGAATAAGATAAAACTGAATCAATAGTGGATCATGAACAACAGTTTAAGTTGCATTAAATCATTAGATCTATGTCAGATGAAGTTTTCTTTATAATATTGTTTTTTGTTATTGTTTTTGTGGCACAACTTTGGATTCCCCTGGTTCTATGCTCAGAATTACTCCTGATTCTATGCTCAGAAATTAACTCTTGATGGGATCAGAACAGCATCTAGGATGATGGAGATTGAACCTGGGTGGACCTCATTCAAGCTAAGTGCCCTACCGTCCTCTGGCACTTGACATGTTATTCTTAGAAAGAAAATTGCATAAAATTATGTTCCTATACTCTATGAAATAAAGTATTAGGCACTTTTAGAAAAAAATACAGAAGGCATATTCTGTATTTGTGTAATTCTGAAAGTATATTATTAAAGAGTATCACATTAAAATAGAAGTAAGTACACATCGACATATATTGATGAGATCAATGTGCTATCATGAAGAAAGTTTTAGAATTAAAAAGAATTATTATTTTAAAAAAGGAAAAATCTTGATAGAAATTTAAAGAAAGAATCAAGAAAAAAGAAAGACAGTTATCTAGGTTTAAGAGAACAATTACCTCCTAAAAAATAAGATAAAACAAAAGTAGTAATTTTCAAGAAACAAAGGAAATCTCTTGAAAAATCTGTTTCAAAGTGATTTATATATATAAATTTGGAAACAACTCTTTTTTATTTGGTGTTTTGGGCCACACCCATTTGATGCTCAGGCGTTACTCCTGGCTAAGCGCTCAGAAATTGCCCCTGGCTTGGGGGGACCATATGGGACGCCAGGGGATCGAACAACCTCGCCGGCCCTGAAAACAACTCTCTTATTACCATTGGTATTACAATTTTCTTTCAAGTGCATCTGATATTTAATATGTAACATTATGTGCAAATACTATATTGTTCAAGATGGAACTTTAATATCAATGTTTTATTAGACATCTAAAGAGTAAATTTGAAGAGTGGCAGTTTAAAATCTTACAAAACCTATGGCATTTCACACCAATCTTGCTAACTTACTGTTATATATGAAATATTGGATATATATAGTTTATCATCACTAAATTAATGTCACATCATATGCCATTCTATGTTTTCATCAATTAAATTCTGATAATATCTTTAGTAGCTTTTTATGGCTTACAATTATTTCAAAAAAACAATTCTAGGATCGACATATACTACAATTTAGCATTTAAATACTTGGGTTAGAGCACAGACTCTGTTGCGCAAGTACTGAGTTCACTCCTTGCACCTCATGAAATTAAAGATCACATCTCTACCACTTCCAGACTATACACAAAAGAAAGGAATATATACCTTATTTAGCATACTTACAGTATACTTGATGTTTTGCCTGTCTATGTCTCATGAAAATAAAAAAATGTTTACTTGATTTCAACTTGATTCTTTCTTAAGACCCAACTCTTTGGGGGAGGGCACACCCGGCAGTCCTCAGGAGTTACTTCCTGGTTCTCAGCTCAGAAATTGCTCCTGGCAAGCTCAGGGAACTATATGGGATGCAGGGAATCAAATCTGGATCAATCCAGAGTTGGCCGCTTGCAAGGCAAAAGCATATCGCTGTGCTATCTCTCTGGCCCAAAACCCAACTCTTTTGACAGATGCCTAAGATTAGAACATACATTTTTATCCATTTTGCTTATTTTCATATATTGTTTACTCAACTGTCACGCAATTTTCCTAAAGATATCTCCTATTTTTTGAGTTTCATAGGATTTCATCATTTACAAATTTTATTTTAGGTATTTTCCCTAATTTAGTGAAAGTTTTTTGTTTGTTTGCTTACTTTTTTTTTGTTTTTAGTGAACCTGATATATTCCCTCAAGGGACTTTACAATCTTTAAGTAGGTGAAAGTTTGTTTTAGATTTTATTGAAAAGACCAATTTTTAGTAGTTACTCTGTTTTGACTTGAAAGATCATATTCTTAATTTTATAAATATATATTGAGCAAAATCATATAAAGAACCCATATAAATAAAACAACAAATGAAATAATATGTATTAAATATATGAAAAGAGAATTTGATATCATACCTGTAAATTTTATAATTCTTACCTAACTTTTGTTACTCTGTAAACAAAATATTTTGTATAGAGTGAGATGGTACAGTTCTATTTCTTTTCAAAGGTTTTAATTAGCATTTGTCGTATATGCTCAGTGCTGGGGAACCATCATTATACAGGACTAATGAATCAAATGAGTCTTCTGCTTGCACTCATTGCTAAAAAATATTTCTCTGTCACAAAGAGCAAATTTATATATACATATGTTTTAATTTTTTTCTTACATTTATAGAATGATTAATATAGATTATACTATTAAAAAGGAAGAAAGTGACAGATGTGTTCCTTCAAGATTGTTTAAATTCAGATTGAAGTGCTACGGACTATTAAGGAGACTCCATAAAAATGGATTAAAGCTCTAACTAGAGAAACCTCCCCATAGTGCTTTCCCCATAATCAACTTCTGCCTTATGATGACATGCAGGAAAGCTGACAGGAAGCAGGTTTTCACCAGAACCTGATACTACCATAACTTGAGGCCTAGCCTAATGAGCTGTAAGAAATAAATATCTCTTGTTTGCAAGCCATCAGATTGTGGTCAATTTTTACAATAGCCCACACAGAATCAATTTCTTTTACCTTCTGGGATTCAAATACAGTTTTTATGAAAACAGGCCATGTGATATTCTATACACTTAAATCAGCACATTTAAGTATGTATTCCTCCAAGTTCAGTCAAAAATGTTGGCTGTCAAAAATAAAATTTAGAAGAAAATCCTGCTATATTTATCCAGATAGAAAACATAAAGAATATGAGTATATGAGAAGAGAAGTGAAGGAGAGGAGAGGGAAAGGGAAAGGGAAAGGGAAAGGAAATGGAAGGTGAGTGAAAGAGAATGGAGGTGAAGGGAAAGGAAAAAGGAGAAGAGAGGAAAGGGAGGGTGAAAAGAAAGAGAAAAGAAGGAGTAAAATGTGAAGAGAGAAGGAAATAAAGGAGGAGGTGAAGGAGAAAAAAGGAAAAATAGAAGAGGTAGAAGAAGAATTTAGAGAAGAAGGGTATGGAGAGGAAGAGAGGAAAGGAGAAAAGAGGGGAGGGGAGAGGAATGGGGAGAGGAAAGGAAGAGGGGGGAGAAGAGAGAATGGGAGTGGAAAGGAGAGGAGAGGTGAGGGAAGAAGAGAGGAGAGGGGGAAGGGAGAGGTAGAAAGGGAAGAGGAGGAGCGGGGAGGGGTGAGGAGGGGAGATGAAAGAAGAAGAGAGGAGAAGGGAGAAGAGGGAAGGGGAGGAGAGGAGGGGATAAGAAAGGAAAGGAGAGAAGAGATGTATATATATATATATGTTTATACTGCACCTCAAACATCAGTTATTATTTTTAAAATTTCATAATCATAACATAAATAAAGGTCTTCAACCTAAAGTACTAGGAATTCTCTAGATAAATGGTCACACTCAGCTGCATTCAGTTAATTTGTTACTTCATTAACACTGAGTGTTTTATAGAGAAAAAAACAATGAGTAGTAGGTCCATTAAAGTTATCAAGTCAATGATTCATATTTAGATTAAAAGTAACAATTGATATCATGGTTATTTTCATTTCTTCTTACAGAACATGCAAACACTATTGCTTTATTTTTTACATAGACAATATAAAATTTGGGCAGAATAGAAATATATGTACCTTAGGTTTCTAAGAAGAGTGATATTTACTAGATATTAAATATCTTAAAATTTTGGTCAGACAATTAGATGAGTGCCTTTTAAATTACTCAAGTAGCAATATTTTCAAATGTTTTCATGGCTGCATATAGTGTAATATGGGTTTAGACACAAACTAATTTTTGGCATTCAAAATATAGTATTTATATAGTATATTAATATAATAAATATATAATATATAAATATAATGTTAAAATATATAATATATAAATTGTAACAACAAACTTCTCAGACCACCATGCTCTAAAATACAATGTATATTAATACAGAAATGGAAAAATATCTTTATCACATGGGTATTTTAAATTCTAGAGAGGAAATCAAAGAAGAAATACAAGATTGCTAGAGACAAATGAGACTGAGGGCATGCACTATCAGAATTAGTGAAACACAGTAAAGAAAAGAGGTATTTAAAAGAAAATGTATAGTGTTGGAAGCATCCATTTGAAAGGAAGAAAGGACAAATATAAATAACAATGCACACCTAAAGAAATTGGCAGATGACAAAAATTGAGCAGAAAACAGGTGGAAGAAAAATAATATTAATTAGAGCAGAAATTAATTAACTGGAAGCCATATAAACATCCTAAACATTAAGGAAAAAAAGATGTTGTTTAGAAAAAATATAATTGATGAACCATTAGGCAAAGCTCTAAAAAAAATAGAGCAAAACAAGGACAGCTTTGCAAGTTAAGCAATCTTCACCATCAAAAACTGAGGCAAAAGGGGGCATCTGTTTGGCAATGCCAAGGACAGCGACAGTAGAATTAAAATGGAGTTCAATGAAGACCAGCAAGAGCACAGTCACAGAGAACATCCCTGGCTATGTAGTTCTTCTAGTCAAGAAATAATAGCACAACACTTAATAATGAGTGCTATACTCATTTCACAATGGGAAAACTACTCAGAACTAGACCGTACTTTGTGACTGAAGAAGTTAGTTATGGATACCCAACTAACACCTGCCATAAATAACATTTCAGATCAAAGTTTAGAGAGTAAATATGACTAATGTTCAACAAACTTAGATAAATGATAGAATGGACAGCCTGGAAGACTCAAGAGGATATGAGAGTAGAAATTATAAAACTTCAAACATAAATATTCAGGACTATAAAACATTCCAGAAAACTAAAAAGTATATGGGAGTAGAAATAAGAAATTTTCAAACAAAAATATCAGGGCTGAAAATGAAAACCTCACTGGAAAGCCTCATCAGCAGAATAATAACCACTGAGGATAGATTCAGTGATATAGAACATGAGCTGCATACTTATAATACATTAGAAGAGGCTGGAAAAAATCTTCAAAGAAAGTGAACAGATAATAATAGAAGTCTTGGATAAGCTCAATAGAAATAACATAAGAATCAGTGGGATCCCAGAGACGCAGGAAGAATCCCTGATAAAGAACCAACAGTCAAAAACATCATTACTAACAAATTCACATAATTAAAGAGTGCGTGGAAACATATTCTAATCCAAATGAGTATCAGCTAAAAGATATCCAATGAAAAGTACCTCAAAACACATCCAAGTCACAATGATGAATACCACCGATAAGGATAGAAAACTGAAAGCAGCAAGATCAAAAAGGGAAATTCCACTTGAAGAGGCAACCTGAAGATTTTCAGTAGATTTATCAGAACAACTCTAAAGGCCCAAAGGCAGTGGTAGGATATAGTGACACAACTCAATGATATGAATGCTTCACCAAGGATACTTCACTTTAATACAGCAAAAGCAGTATTAAAATTAATTGCATTTGTACTTGTGATAAATATGCTGTAAATTTTTTAATATGTAAAATATTTATTTAAGCATCATAACTACAAGCATGATTGTAGTTGTGCTTCAGTCATAGTGAACACCCCGCTTCACCAGTGCAACCTTCCCATCACCAGTGCCCTTTTCTATTCTCCCCACCTCTGCCTGTATTCGAGACAGGCATTCTACTTCTCTCACTCATTAACATTGTCATGCTAGTTGTTAGTGTATTAAGGACATTATTGTCATAATATCCAGAGACAAGAGATATATAGATCAGAAGAACCAACTCACAATATGAATCTCATCACAAAGAATGGTGAGTGCAGTTTGGGAAATAACTACACTAACTATCATGACAATCTTGAAGAGTGAGGGAAGTAGAATGCCTGTCTTGAATACAGGCAGGCGTTGGGAATAAGGAAGGGGTGCACTGATGGTGGGAATGTTGCACTGGTGAAGGGGGGGTGTTCTGTTTATGACTGAAAACCAAATACAATCATTGTTGTAATTATATGAGGTACATAAATATTTTATTAAACAAAAATGAAAAAACTACTCAAAGATAAAAACAGTATATATACCCTAAGTAAATTGATGAAGAAATAAGACAAAAAATTATCTTGAAGCAAATTATATAATTATAAAATATATAATATAAAATTAAAAATAGAGTTGATTTCAAATAAATTATCAGAAAGGCAATAAGTCAGAACTTTTTTTTTTGTTTGTTTTTTAGGTCACACTCAGCAGCGCTCAGGGGTTACTCCTGGCTCTATGCTTAGAAATTGCCCCTGGCACACACAGGGGACCATATGGGATGCTGGGATTCGAACCACCGTCCTTCTGCATAAAAGGCAAATGCCTTACCTCCATGCTATCTCTCCTGCCCCATATTCTTGCAGTTCACTAACATCACATGATATATATGATGAAAAAAATTTTAAATAAAAATTTGGTTCAAAGAAATATTTTAACTTATGTTGCAATCATGAGCATGTTTGGAAGATATAATTGCTACTCCTTAATATCTTCTTTTTGAGGGCACATATGTACATACATAATAGTAAAGGTGCATGAAATCTTGTGTGTGCATTTTTATTATTTCAGCTTTTGTCTGGACACATAAGAAATATCCATTTACTGTTAAATGTAATAATAATGACTTACTTCATGAGAAGTGAAAAATTACATTAAAGAGCAATGAGTATCATTTTTAATTGGTCCGGTTGACTAAAGTAAAACACTGCAAATATCTGAACCACCCACAGCTTTTGATAAAGCACCTAAAAGCTCTCCTATTATTGAACATTGTTCTTCATACTAACATTTGTAGTATTACAGTATATTA
The DNA here is from genome assembly GCF_024139225.1 of Suncus etruscus. Taxonomy (NCBI): domain Eukaryota; kingdom Metazoa; phylum Chordata; class Mammalia; order Eulipotyphla; family Soricidae; genus Suncus; species Suncus etruscus. The sequence goes on along the minus strand of NC_064862.1, from coordinate 9,013,794 downwards.
ACTCTTAGGCAAGTTAGCATGACCTCATTTTCAGATATGCTGACAGAATTAATTTCATATTTATAAAAATGACACATTATTTTAAATTTAATTAATTTCAGATAGTAATGTTTATTATTATATATTATCTTTCCATCAAAAACAGATTATTTTCTAAAAATGGCATATTAATATAATCCAATTTCTACAAAATTAAAAAATATTTAACCACTTTCATTGTCCAATTTTTTATGTGTGTTTATTTTTAAGATGGATTTCACTGACTTCAGTGTATATTCAGTCTGTCTTGTTGGGTGTTAGAGTCACTTACTTTTTGTTGTTGTTGTTTTGGAACATTTTTTTTGAAATTTTTTTTATTTTTACCACAGTGAATTAAAAATCTTTCACAGTAATATTTTAGATACAGAGTGTCATTAGTCAGGGGTATTCCCACCACCAATCTTGTCTTCTCTCCACCCCTGTTCTCAGCATGCATCTCATATACCCCTCTTTTAACCCCCAGGCTGCTAGTATAGGTGGTCCTCTCTGTGTCTGGTATGTGGTGAATTGGGTATCAATTCTGTTGCCGTTGACTTTGGACTTGGTGCTTAAGTTTGAACCTTTTTTTATTTCTGCTTAATGTTCATATTACTGTTTTGTCTTGGTACTCTCCATTATTTCTCCTCCAATTTGTGAGGTAGAACAAGGTGGTTCAAGTTATGTGATTCTGTTAGAGGAAAGAAGAAAAAAAGGAGAGTGGCAAAAATCAAACAAGCAAAAATCGTGAGGAGTCCTTCTAGCAGGGGTCTCAAACTCAATTTACCTGCGGGCTGCAGAAGGCAAAGTCAGGGTGATCCTTGAGTGCAAAGTCAGTAGTAAGCCATGAACATTGGGGCGTGTGACCCAAACAACTAAAACAAAACAAAACAAAACAAAATTCCTCTAGGGCAGGGCCACAAAATGTTGTAGGGAGGGCTGTTTGCTGCCCGCAGGTTGCAAGTTTGAGACCCCTGACTGGCCATAAATATCAAATTATAGTCACTTACTTTCATGCCTGATACTTTAAGTCCTGGAAATAACATAATTAAAACTATTCAAATACAATTTAGGAAGAATATCTTGAAAATATTTTATATTCTGGGAAGAAAGATGCTATGAATATTGCAATTTTCCATAAATTTACTGAAAAATAAACATGGTTTAGGTTTAGAGCAAAACCATTAACATGACATTAAGAAAACAAATAAATGTGTAACAAGATTTTTCATGTCAACTAAAATCAAAATGGGATATTCTCTTTGAGATGAATCTCATTTTTAGTACCTTAATGTTGCATTTATTTCCAAACCTTCCTAAAATCAGTTATCAAAAAAGGAAAAATTTTGAGCTAGAACAATTTGTAGAGATTGGATTCTAAAAGAGAATAATAATTCTAAAATTATGCTTTATTTTAAATGTATTAGAAAATGTCTTCATTTTTTCTTTTTACTATAATGCTTATCACTTTAAATAATAGATATAAAGGACTGTGGAGATATAGAAAAAAAGATTTTTTAAATATGTCTACAAATAAAAATTTACTTCTTTATATGTTCACCTGTTACTTTGAAGCATTAGAAACTAAAACTTTAGAAACATTAAGACACTGAAGACATCTATATGTTATTAGTAATTTTTGTTTTGTTTAGTTTTGGGGCCATCTGCAGTGGCACTCAGGACTTACTCCTGGCTCTGCTCTTAGAAATCCCTCCTGTCAGGATTGGTGGATTGTATGGAAAGCCAGGGATTGAACCCTGGGTTTGCCTCACTTAAGGCAAATTCCATACCCACTGTGCTATTTCTCTAGCCCCCTACATAGTATTACTTTTTTTAAAAAAAAGTTTTTTTATTGAAACCAATGTGAATTAAAAGTCTTTCACAGTTAAATTTTAGGCACACAGTGATAGTATATTAGGGCCACTCTTACTACCAGTGTTGACCTTCTTCCACAATAGAGCCCAGCATACATCTCATACCTCCACCCTTTGCCCCCTAGACTGCTAGTGTAACAGATTCATTATGTGCACAGCTTGTTTAATTTGGGTCTCTTGATTGTATTGTCATTAACCTTGGTTGGGTATTTAGATCTAACCATTTTATTTCCAATCAATTCCCCCGAAACCGGTTGGCCACTGGGTCCCAATCACTTTTATTTTCTCAATTTGTAGGACAACATAGAAATATGAGGTAAAACAAGTTGATTCATGTTCTATAGTTCTGTAAAAAAAAAAAAAAAAAGATGGGCGCCCACCCATGCTGAGCGCACGAACGGCCCCAGCTGGGTTTCTCTTGCTCCGGGAAGGGCCATGCGAACCGCTGCCAGTCCCGCTGGGTTTCACTTGCCCCAGGGAAGGTAGGGAAGCCCCGCCCACCCACCCTGAGCGCGTGAAGGGCCGCTGGCTCCAGCTAGGTTTCTCTTGCTCCGGGAAGGGCCGCGCGAACCGCTGCCCATTTCTGCTGGGTTTCACTTGCCCCAGGGAAGGTAGGGAAGGTAGGGAAGCTCCGCCCACAGACGCTCACAGCTCGAACACCCGCCACGCCTCATCCCCTGTCGGGTTAGGCCACAGAAAGAGCACAGGAGGAGGCAAACCGCAGCAAACCCACCCAACAGTACCCCTAGATCCACCCTCAGGGAGGGGACCCATTCCCACACCACAGGGGATCAAAACAGGCTGAAATTGGAAGGAACAGTACTCCAAAGCACACCAATAAACACAAAGAAATATGGGTAAATCAAAGAGAACCCTAAGTTCTGAAGATACAGAGACAAAACCTAACAAGTTTCCAAGTCCGCCAAAATGCACAGATTCGTGGGAAGGTGACCTAAAAGCAGCAATGAGGAAGGAAATGCAAGAATCAATAAAAGTAATGAGAGAAACCTTAGCTACCGAGTATAAGATATCTATCGAGGAATGAAATAGCCAAATTAAAAAAGAAATGTTAAAGAGCATGAGAGAGTCCATACAAAAAGAAGTGAAGGAATTAACAGACAAAATAACAAGCCTTATTAGCAGAAACACAGAGTTGGAGAAACACATTGAAGAACTTGAAAAAAAACTGCAAAAAAAATTACCAAGAAACCAACAAAGAAATAAAAGGCAAAGCACTGGAAGGAAAAGTCCAGTACCTAATGAACAAGGACAAAAGAAACAATCTAAGAATCGTGGGTATACCAGAAGGGGAGGAAATAGGGAAAGGGGAAGAACAAGTAGTCAGAGAGATAATAGCAGAGAACTTTCCCACCCTCTGGAATGAAACTTCAGGGCAAATCCAGGAAATCAAGAGGGTCCCTAATAAAATAGACCCCAATAAACCAACACCAAGACATATAGTAATCCAAATGGCTAAAAACAAAGAGAAAGAGGAACTTCTTAAGGCAATAAGAGAGAAAAAAAACCTCAAGTATAAAGGTAGGGACATAAGAATCAAACCAGATCTGCCAATCGAAATAATTCAAGCTAGAAGACAGTGGAATGACATATTTAAACGACTGAATGAAAGAAACTTCCAACCTAGAGTCCAATATCCAGCAAAACTATCATTCATATGGGAGGACAGACTAAAAACATTTTCAAACAAGACCGAACTAGAGCTATTTGTGCAAACAAAACCGATTCTAAACGACCTACTCAGAGATGAATTACACAATCCAAACCCCCGATTGTAACAAAAGCCACCCTACACAACACAACTGCACAACAGTCCTCTCTCTCAATAATTTCCCTAAATGCTAATGGCCTAAACTCTCCAATTAAAAGACGCATAGTAGAGAACTGGATTAGGAAAAATAAACCGGACATCTGCTGTCTGCAAGAAACACACCTACAACTACAGGATAAGCATAGGCTTAGAATAAAAGGATGGAAAGTAATTATTCAGGCCAATGGAAAACAAAAAAGAGCAGGGACAGCCATTCTTATATCAGACCAAATTGCATTCAACCTCCAGAAAGTGATCAGAGACAAAGAGGGTCACTACTTACTGATCAGGGGAACATTGAATCAAGAAACACTAACCCTGGTCAATATCTATGCACCTAATCTAGAGTCAGCAAAATATGTGTCATAAACCTGGAGAAACAGATGAAGGGAAATGTGATAATAGTAGGGGACCTCAATACTACACTTTCACCACTGGACAGATACACCAAACAGAAAAATAGCAAAGAAATAAGAGCTCTAAATGAAAAATTAGAAGATTTGGGGCTAATAGACTTATATAGAGCCCTCCATCCCCAAAAAGCAGAATACACATTCTTCTCAAGCCCACATGGAACCTTCTCCAGAATAGACCATGTCCTAGGATACAAAGCCAACCTATATAAGACCACAAAGGTAAGGATCATTAGAAGTACCCTTTCAGATCACTATGCAACAGAGGTCAAAATTGACATCAAGAAGAAGCAATAGAGAAAAACTAATACCTGGAGATTAAACAACATGCTGCTCAACAACAGCTGGATCAAAGAACAACTCAAGGAAGAAATAAAAAGATTCCTTGAGACAAATGATAATGAAGAGACAACATGTCAAAATTTGTGGGACACAGCAAAAGCAGTAATTAGGGGGAAACTCATAGCAATACAGGCCTATATCAAGAAACAGGACAATAACAAAACCAACAGTTTAAAAGATCACCTCAAAGAATTGGAACAACAGCAACAGAGAAATCCAACCACAACCAGAAGGCAAGAAATAATAAAAACCAGAGCAGAAATAAACAACATAGAAACCAAGAAAACAATACAAAAAATTAATGAGACCAGGAGTTGGTTTTTCGAAAAAATAAACAAGATAGACAAACCACTGGCAAAACTCACCAAAAAAAAGAGGGAAAACACCCAAATCAATAGGATCACAAATGAATGGGCAGATATTACAACAGAACCCCAAGAAATACAACATATCATAAGATTATATTATGAACAACTATACTCAGGTAGGATAGAAAACCCAGGAGAAATCGACAGATTCTTGGAGAAAAACCCTCTTCCGAGACTGGCCAAGGAAGACCTAGAAAGCCTAAACAGACCAATCACCTCAGAGGAAAGTGAAGATGTAATTAAAAAACTCCCTAAGAACAAAAGCCCAGGACCAGATGGATTTACAGGTGAATTCTACCAAACATTCCGAGAAGACTTACTACCACTTTTCCATAGGCTCTTCCAAACCATAAAAAAAAAAACAGGAATCCTCCCTAACTCCTTCTATGAGGCAAATATCACACTCATTCCCAAAGATGGCAAAAAACACCACTGAGAAAGAAAACTATAGACCAATCTCACTAATGAACATAGATGCAAAGATACTCAACAAAATCTTAGCAAACTGAATCCAGCACTTCATCAAAAAGATCATACATCATGACCAAGTGGGATTCATACCAGGAATGCAAGGTTGGTTCAACATACGCAAATCAATCAACATTATACATCACATCAACAACAAGAAAAACAAAAACCACATGATCATATCAATAGATGCAGAGAAGGCGTTTGACAAAATACAACACCCTTTCATGTTAAAGACACTCAGCAAAATAGGGTTAGAAGGAACCTTCCTCAAGATAGTTACAGCTATCTACGAAAAGCCTACAGCCAACATTATACTTAATGGCGAGAAACTAGAAGCATTCCCACTAAGGTCAGGAACTAGGCAAGGTTGTCCACTCTCTCCACTATTATTCAATATAACCTTAGAAGTCCTAGCAATAGCAATCCGACAAGAGAAGGGAATCAAAGGAATCCAAATTGGGAAAGAGGAACACAAACTATCTCTATTTTCAGATGATATGATGATATACATCGAAAATCCTAAAGAGTCCACAGTAAAACTCCTAGAAACAATTAACCATTACAGCAAAGTAGCTGGATACAAAGTCAATACACAAAAGACAGTAGCGTTTCTATATACAAACAACGAAGTTGAGGAGAGAGAGATTAAAAATACAATACCATTTAAAATAGTATCAAAAAATATCAGGTACCTAGGAATCAACCTTACAAGGGAAGTGAAAGACCTATACCAGGGAAACTTCAAAACGCTTCAGAAAGAAATTGAAGACGATCTAAAGAAATGGAAGAACATCCCATGCTCATGGATAGGTAGAATTAACATAGTCAAAATGACTATCCTACCCAAACTACTATATAGATTTAATGCAATCTCTATCCAAATCTAGACACCATTCTTTAATGAAATAGAACAATCAATCACAAAATTTATCTGGAACCACAAAAGACCCAGGATAGCCAAACACATACTGAAAAACAAAAAGCTGGGAGGCATCTCCTTACCTAACTTGAAACTATACTATAGAGCCATAGTAATCAAAACAGCATGGTACTGGAACAGAGACAGGACCTCAGACCAGTGGGTCAGAACAGAATTCCCAGACATAAACCCCCAGATATACAGCCAACTAATATTTGATAAAAGAGGCAAGAACCTGAAATGAAACAAAGGAAGTCTATTCAACAAATGGTGTTGGTACAATTGGAAAACCACATGTACAAAAATGAAAACTGACCCATACCTCACCCCTTATACAAAAGTCAACTCAAAATGGATCAAAGACCTTGAAATCAGACCCGAATCTATAAAGTTTATCGAGAATAAAATAGGCAGAATACTCGAAGATCTATATATCAAAAAGGTCTTTGAGAATGGAGCACCAATGGCAAGAACGTTAGCAGCAAATATAAACAAATGGGACTACATCAAACTAAAAAGCTTCTGCATGGTGAAAGAAACCCTACTTAATGCAAGAAGACAGTTAACAGAATGGGAAAAAATCTTTTCACTCGACATATCAGATAAAGGGCTGATATCTAGAACATACAAAGCACTCAGAAAGCTGAGCCCCCCAAAACCAAATAAAGCCATAAAAAAATGGGAAGATGAAATGAATAGACACTTCTCTGAGGAGGACAGAAGGATGGCCAACAAACACATGAAAACATGCTCACCTTCACTCATCATCAGGGAGATCCAAATCAAGACAACAATGAGATACCACCTTACACCAGTGAGGATGGCCCACATCAAAAATAATGGAAACAACCTTTGTTGGCGGGGATGCGGTATGAAAGGAACTCTCATCCACTGCTGGTGGGAATGCCCCCTAGTCCAACACCTAGGGAGAAAAGTCTGGAGAGTGCTCAAAGAACTCAGAATTGAGCTGCCATTTGACCCAGCAATTGCCCTCCTAGGCATATACACCTAAGTTGGAAGGATATTCATCCCAAAATACATATGCACCCCACTATTTATCGCAGCACTCAGTATAATAGCCAAATCTTGGAACCAACCTCGATGTCCAACAACAGATGAATGGATCATTAAGATGTGGTATATATGCACAATGGAATATTACATGGCAGTCAGAAATGATACAATCACAGACTTTGCAGCAACGTGGATGGACCTAGATCATGTTATGTTAAACGAAGTAAGTCAGAAGACAAAAGATAATCACAGAATGGTAACACTATTCTGAAGCACCTAGAACATATATTTTATACACAATTAATACCTAACAATCAAATAACAGGGTTTAACAGGGTAGAAACTCCGAGCACTGTAATAGTCAACATATACTTGGGAGCAGTGTCCAAAATACATGAAAAAGGAACAACGCAAACTCTTGACTACACAGTAAACCACAAAGAAAACAGCAAAAACAGAGACAGCAGCATAGAGAGAACAGGTATGTAATCAGACTTCTACAACAAAGGCTCACAATTATCCCTTAGAGAGCGTATACAGGAACACAAGTATAGAACACCACGGAAAATCACTGACTGCAATGGAAACATGCCTTAACACTATGTTTTAATGCCTTTATCTTACTATATTTTAAATAACCTCTCAGCTTTTCTGTCCACAGGCACCCTTGGATACAAAGGGCGGACAAACTAAGATGGCAACTCGGGATACTACACGAGATACCATACCTTGCTTGCACTACGAGATGGCCGCGAGAAAAATCTTTAACATACACTTTATCTCTAGGTTATACCTTCTTTTAGGAATTGAAGCACGTGACCAGCCAGATCACCGAAGCAGTAACTGCGACGTACAGACTTAAACTACAGGCTCTATTCATTGAACACAATCAATCCAGCATTCCCTTGCTATTCTCTCCTCTCTTCTCACTACTTTCTTCTTTTTTTTTTTGTTTTCCTTTTTTTCTTTTTTCTTTTCTTTTTTTTTCTTTCTTCATTTTTCTCTTTTCTATTCTTCTCTTTACTTTTTTCCCCTTTCTCTTCTCCCTTTCTTTATAAGGTATTTTTTCTTTTCTCTCCCTTCATACCCCTCTCATATACCTTCCCCTTTCTCCCCTCCGGAAATCTAACTATCCCTTCACCCCTCAATCCCATCCAGATCTCCCACCATATTAAAACTCTTCACCCTCAGTCCTTAATCTATTAGGCATCAAGATCGACCTCCTACCCAGCGAACCAGTACCCAACACCCAGGCGAGGGGACACCCAGTCAAACCCACACCTAGTCTCCTGCAAGAAAAGACAGCCAACTCCCCTGCGGACTCATGCTGTGCGGCCCTCCCTACCAACTCCCCCTAACGTGGACTGTTTCTTGAAACCGGGCCTAGGTCCAAAAGTATCCCCAATACAAGAACTCTTCCAAGACCTCCCTACCACAAATTTTTACCAAACTGAAGAAGGCCAGAGGGTGGGATAGAAAGATGCCTGGGAACCCACACACCACAAGAAAAACCCAAAAGGCAATGGGAAAAACTGTACTTCCAACATAGGCATAAGACCTGTAATACACCACAACTTTACCGGCTTTCCCCCAAATGTAAGGTAGTTTTTTGCACCACTTTGGTCCTTTAAAAGCTTCGCTAACTCATTTTATTTCTTTTTCTTTTATTTATTTATTTTTTTAATTTATTTTTTCAAATGCCTATCCTACATATACATTTGTGAGCATATACATTGTCATTCCCTTTCTTTTTTATTTATTTTATTTTTATTTTTATTTTATTTTATTTTATTTTATTTCATTTTTTTTATCTTTTTTTATTTTTTATCGTTGTTGGGGATGTGACCTGTTTCTGTTATCCCCTCTGTCCACCCCCAAATACACCGACAATATAATGTAGCACCATTTCTCCCTGCAAAGGCACACTAAATAAAGGGGAAATCTTACATATAGAAAAGAGCTCTTATCTAATAGAGATAGGAACTCACAGTTGTTAATAATACAGGGATATCTCCTACCTGGAAAATTTGTCATGTGGAATCAACTTAGACCTCAGGTGATTAGATACTATTCATCCAGCCTTGTACCCTGGATCCCAGACATAGAAACGGCACAGCTCTTCACAACAGCTGCAGGAAACAAATCCCATCCAGGACAGCCTTAATACTGCGGGGTCAACAACAAGGGCCAGCTCTAACATGATATCCTGACAAAGAGGCAAATGTGAACAACTTGACCTTAGAGCAGATTAGCCTACCTTACCAGCTAACGACAAGACAAAACCAGAAGACTTGGCACCCTTTGGTAGGTCCAAAAGCCAAGATCACGATTTACAGATGACTGGCTGATAGAACCACGACCAGACTGTACACATCTTGGGACCAATAAAAAAGCCCTAGTGTAGGGTTTGAACTATGACCTGCACAATAAGCAAGATCCCCAATCCCAAAGGTCCTGCAGAGACAATTGTAATGGTATGGAGCTTCTGGAAGCACAAAGAAAGACACTAACCTAGGTGCCATCCTAGGCTCAGTACAAAGCCCAAGATCACCAACCACAGAAGATGGATTAAAATAACACTGAGGTAACAGAACCTCTAGAATCACAAAGACTGACTTCATCATAAATCCCATCTCTGGATCTGTGCAGATACTGAGACCTCTAAACACAGAGCTCTGATTGTATCACCCTGGACAGAGCAGAAGTCTACCAACCACAAAAACGCCACCGGGAGAGTAAATGATCCTGAGCAAAGTCTAGAGTTGATCCCCATGACAGTATACTCCAAGGATGGAGAAACCCCATATTTTTTAGGCCAAGTGAATTTCTTTTCAAATGACCCCAATATTTACTGTGCCAGGGCAGGAGGGAGAAAACAAAAATACAAAAAGCACAAAACCTTGGTTATTTATATATATATATATTACCTTCATTTATTATTATTTTTTTTATTTACCTATCTATTTTGGTCGATTTCTCTCTTTGGGTGTGATTATTGAAATTGTTGCCCCCAGTTATACTTATTTTTTCTCTTCCTCTCTTTTCTTTCGTTATGTGCTATGCCATGTTTCTTATTTCAAGACCATGGTGTGTTTTTCTGTTTGTGTGCTTGTTTTTGTTGGTTTTCTGTTTGTGTTGTTTTGTTTTTTTGTTTGTTTTTTGTGGTGCTTATCGATATAGCTGGAGTCCTCAATGGATATTTAACACTTCTTTTGGTACTGGTGGAGTGTTTCACCTTCTCTTTCTTTTCACCTCCCAAATTGATGATGAGAGCCACTAGAAGGATTCTGCCCATTTTCGGGGTATTAGACTCTTACCCCAATTTATTACTTTTTTCTTTTTCAGGCAAAACCACATAACTTGAAATAGCTGGTCTTGCCTCCAGTTAGAGGGGGAAATAAGGGAGGCCTCAAGACCAAACAGGTGCAAGACTACTAAGTAGTGGGTTAGATACAGAGGGGACCACATATTCTAGCCGCCCTGGGGGTGAGGGAAGAAGAAATGGGAGGGAAGACAAAAACGGACGGGTAGGGAGAACAATTTGGTGATGGATGGGAATCCCTCCTGATTTTATGTAAATATGTACCTGAAATATTATTGTCAACAATATGTAAGCCACTATGATCAAAATAAAATTATATTATAATAAAAAAAGATGGGAGCCCTTATCCAGAAGTTATAAATAAAATTAAAAGGGAAAAAAAGAAAAACGGGTGAAGGCAGATATTTCTTTCTTTTTCAATGGAGTAGTAAACATTGAGGAAATTTTCTTGACCTAAGAGATACAGGGTGTCTCGCTCTACCCTTAAAACACACTATCATAAGACCAATTACAGACTTCAGGCATGTTAGTTTTCAAATCTTATGGTCCCAGGAAAAGTTCTGACCAGTGGTGGTTGTATTAGTCAGTCTTCTTTAATTAGAGATCTTGATTTATGCACAGATCCTAGGAATGAGTGTCTTCTACCTTTAGATGGTGAGGGCAACCTGTCCTTAGATCAAGTTGTTGCTGTTTCCTCATTATTATGGTGTCATATAAACCTACCCTAAAGTAGTGCCAGAGGAATATTAGGGCCTCCCCCAAGGGGAGTTCGATTCCTTGGTGCTGTGTCAGTTCTAAGGTTGGGATCTGGGGTTTGGTCAATATGCAATCAATAGAGATCAAATGTTTGGGGTGAAAAGTGTCACTGTATAATAAAATTTATGGGGTCTTATCTCTATTAAATAAGAACTTCTGCTATTACGATCTAATGCTTATGTCCATAGAGACCACTGAAATAAGTAACTGCATACCATAGACTTCTGTTACAGGTCCAATTCATTGAGTATGTTTCTACAAGTTACTATTATCATTTATTTCCCAATTCAGGCTACCTTACTATTATATCATAATGCCCACACTTTAGATTTTCTTTCAAAAATGAACCTCAATGCACAAAGCACAGTAGATAATACTACATGGGGCAGACTACTCTTATAGTGCTCATTACCATATTGCTTAGTACTCTAGATTTATCCTAAAATATTCAATGTACAATCTAACTCCTAAAGTTTTATTTAGCAAAGTTTACCTCAACAGTGATGAATTCCTAGAAGTTGGAAAATCCTTTCCCACCAATGTGCCAGCCCCATTTTGTTTTTAAGCATTATGACCCATCCCATAAGGGTCAGGCATCCAACTCAAATCAATAAATAGATCTCCAATGTCTGTCTTTAAGTGGGTGTGAGTGGATATGTGCTGACTTGTCTATGTTTGTCTAATCTGTATTGTACATATTCCCTTCCTATGTTATATTTAGTCCCTGTTATATATTATTCCTCCCACGCCCCTTTCACTGCCTTGCAAAACCCCTTCTATTTGCTCATCCCCTAAACTATGATTTGTTATCTTTTCCTATTTAACCCTCTTTACCCTCAACTCTTAGCTCATCAGGAACTGGGACCTTATCCTGCCCAGCAAACTGTCATCTGGCTCTCAAAGCAAAAGGACCACTCCCAGACTCCATCTTTCACCCCGGCAAGAAGCTGCAGCTACAGCTCCTTCAGACTTATTCTATGCAGTCCTTTTTCTCCCACCTCCATTCAATGTTATCTGTATCTTGCTACAAGCACCCACAGCTCTAGAACACTATCTTGTCCCTGACAGCTACAAACCATATCTTAGACTCCACAAGACCACAGTGTGAGATAAAAATGTGCTCTGGACCTTAAAACACCCCCCTAAAACTACCTTTTGACTTAAGGAGGATTTATTTATTTTTTTTGTACATTTCTGTAGAGGAAGTTCCTTCTACTTAGGAGGAAATTCTAGTAAAAATATCTTGTCTGGATAGGACCACAGGTCAAAATCAGGGCACAGAGTCAGTATAACATGTTATTTTTTTAAATAACTTTTATTTTGACCAAAGTGGATTACAAATATTTCACAGTAATATTTTAGGTACATAGTGACATTGAATCAGGGGCATTCCCACCACTAATGTTGTCCTCCCTCCACCTCTGTTCCCAGCATGCATCCCATATCCCCCTCATCAGACCCCGGTCTGCTAGTATAACTGGTCCCGTCTGCGTCTAGCTTGTTATAGATTGGGTATCGATTCTATTGTTTCTTGACTTTGAATTTGGTGATTAAGTCTGACAATTTTTTTGTTTTTACTTAATGTTCTTACAACTGTTTGGTCTTGGTACCCTCCATTATTTCCCCCTCAATTTGCAAGGCAAAACAAGATGGTTCAAGTTATGTGGTTCTGTTTGAAGAAAAGAAAAAACTAAAATGGGGGATCAAACAACCAAAAAATGGGCAGAGCTTTTCTAGAGGCTATAAATATCAGTTTAAAAGAAGAAAGAGAAAAAGGAAGAAAAACATAACAACAATACAAAAAAGAACAAACAAAAAACCCAAACAGCACCACAGCAATAAAGACAACCATACGATAACCAGAGTCCTGGAATAAAAACAAAACAAATCACAAAAAAGAAAAAAATGAAAAAATGGAAAAACACAAACAAATAAAAATAATAACAAAATTAAAAAAAATTAATTTGTGCTTCTTTTTTTTTGCTTAGGCACAGTAAATATTGAGGGGATTAGAAAGAAAATTTTATTGGCCTAAGAGATAACAGGCTTCCTCAACCCGTGAAGTATACTGTCATGGGAATAACAAAAGGCTCTGTAGATGTTCTTTTACTCTCCACTAGGTCCTTTTGTGCTGTCTGGAAACTTTCCACTCCATTGTGGATGATAAAATTAGGCCTCTGTAGCTAAAGATCTCGGTATTTGCACAGGTCATCTGATGGAGCCTAGGATAGTCTTTCTTTACGGTTCTAGAAGTTCTGTTCCATCACTGTTATAACATGTTATTTTTACACACAAATTTACAAATAATATGACATCTTTCGTTTGGGCAGAGGCACACTAATATGTGAAAATCTTATGTAAAAAGAGTTTATATATCATTACTTTTTAATACGATATATCTGTATAACAAATATTGAACTGTGTTCTGTCCCATGATATCTTCTTGGAACATCTTTAATATGTTGAACAATATTTTTTCTGGATTGGATAAGTTTTACTTACTCAAATGTTTTGGGGAAATCACCCCCAAAGAGTATGACTGTCTGTGGACTTGAAAAATCTCAATCATTTTTATGGAGATTAAAATCTTGTACCTGAGAAATGTGCATTGCCAGATCAAGGCACAGCCTTGATAAATATAACAGGCAATGTGTTGTTGAGACTACAAGGACTACATACATGACTGCAAAAATTAAAGTCTCTAATTGCACCCTTGATATTTGGTTGGAGAACATTGTGAATTTTATCATCTTGTGACTGGCCAAGACTGAGTATCTGACATAAGTCTCCTTGTTCAAGAAATGTATGAGTCAATCTTGACTGGTGTGCTTTTATCTTCCACTCTTTCCACCCTCTTAATTCTCTGGGCATAAGAACAGTTTCAAATATATCTTGGAAGTTTCTGGCATTACAACCCAATAGATGGCCTTCATTTATAGGACCTAATATCATTCAAAGTTTAGAGAGGGTATAAAATTATACCTCATTAAAACACAACTAATAAGTTAAAATTTAGTATAGTTATTAGTACATATTAAGTACTTAGTAAATCCTAGCTAGTAAGCAAAGGTGATTAATACTTCCTCAAATTATATCCTTAGGTTGGTGTCACATCCCACTCAGGAGGGGCACACACCAGAAGGTGTAGTGCTCTCCTGTAAAAGAATTATTTGCCAAAAAGGCCCACTTAGAGCAGTCAAAATCAGTTGACCCTTTGCGTGGATTGTTTGGCCATAATTCTAAAGTGGCTGTAACTATCTCTCTCTTTATTTTTAACCAATATTATAAATCAGGCCTTAGTAACAAAGAAGGACAGTACAAATCCCGCCAAAAGTCTCCCACTAAACAGCTCCCTGTAATTTTTGCTACTTTGGCGCCAAGATCAGGTTTTTCCAAAAACTTAGCTCATAGTAAACCAATTTTCAGTTTTCCCCCAAAACCCTAAAACATTTCTCTCTTCCCACTTCCCTAAAAATTACCTGTTTCCCCCTGCTTACCCAAAACAAAACAAACTCAACAGAAACTGCCTTTTCACCTTCAGTATCGGTTCTTTAATATGCTAATTTAAGCCAGGGTCCTTCATTCTTTTCCCAGTTTCTTTGATGTCAAAAATTTACACTCTGCATTCCAAACCTCAACCTTTTAAAAGCAGCCAGCTCAAAAAATAAATTTGTCTTCGTCTTTCTAGACGCAAGTCCCCATGCAATTTGTGTGGTATCATTCATTTCTACAATATTGTTCTGTCTTTCGCCATTCCGTGTACCCACTCTCTCCCCGTGAAAGTTTTTCCCGAACTCCACGAAGGATCTGTTTGGAGGCGCTGGCATCTTGCAACAGAATTGGCTCACAGCAGGTTGGTGTATTAATAATTCCAAAAATAGCAATATTAGTCCATAATTATACAATTCTATAGCTTTACATTAGGGTTCATATCAATGTTTTATATTTCAGAGCTCTGACCAAAGACAATAAAATAGATTCATTATTACACTATCTAACAGAAAAATATATTACTTTTAATCCTTCATATGCCTATATCTTCATTTTTGTTTTTATATGACTTTCTGGAAATGGTAAATAGAATTTTTCACATTTTAAGTATGATTCTGGAAAAAGGATTTAAAAGATAAATCAAAATAAAAATAAATGATGAGGATAATGCCTTAATTATGTTAAATATTTTAGTTTTATTTAGATTTGAAGGTATTTTTATACAATATATTTTTTATATATCTGGAATTTATAAATCTATAGCATTAGTTATTTAGCAGACTTATAATATGATAGTCAACTCATAATATAATATACATTTGATTATACCTCCTCATTTACATTGTATATCTTTATAAATCTATCATCTATAAACCCATTTAATAAAAAGTAATTTGATGGTAATATTATCAATATGGATAGAACTAATTGATAGTGTTGCTATGCTTTGTTCTAGCACAGTAACAGATGGTAAGTACTTATTAAGATCAAAAGTGTATAAAAGTCTTATACACAAAGTACCAAATTTAGGCTGACTCTGCTGTGTCTCTGAGGCATGGCAGACATCTTGTGTCTTCTCTCTGCTTGCTTTTGCCTGGGAACTTTAATCCACTCTGGCATCCTTCCCTGAGGGCTCGCCTTCTCCTGAGTTGAGTCTTCCCTGCCCAGAGACTGTGAAACTATCAGACTCCACTGTGCCTCTGAAGCATGGAAGACATCTTGGGCCTTCTTCCTGTTTGCTTTATCCTGGGAACTTCAATCCTCTCCAGCATCCTTTCCTGAGGGCTTTTCTTCTGAGGTGAGTCATATCACCCACAAAAGGTGGAGCCAGAGGAGCACTCTACCTACCTGATGAATACCACCACAACACATAGAAAAATCCACAATACAAGCATGACAATGTGGAAACAATGCAGGCCAACACCAGGCATAGAGAATGAAGGTGGCAACTCTGATGTCCCCAAAATGGCCAACTATCTAGTTAATCTCTCAGATATGGAGATTAGAGAAGAAATATGGACAATGTTTACAGAACTCAAAGAAAGCATAGATCGAGTTGAATGGAAGACTAATAAGAATCAAAAGGATATGAAGATAGAAATCCGAAAACTCCAAACTGAAATAACAGGTCTGAAAAACTCAGTAGACGAATTAAAAACCTCAATGGAAAGTCTCTCCAATAGGGTAACAGCAGCTGAGGATGTAATTAGTGAGCTGGAAGATGAGAGGCATAACTCCATACAGCAGAAGCGATTAGAAAAAAGCCTTAAATAAAATGATCAGATAATGAAAAATTACTCAAAGAATGTGAACAGAAGAAAATAGAATTCTTTGATAAGCACAAAGTATCAAACTTAGTAATACTCTGCTAAACAAGTATTAAAACAAAAAGTATTTCTATTACTAAACATAGGTGGAAAATAAAGATTCATATGCTTCCTTTTTTACAATCTATACATATGAGCTAACCTTAGATTGACCTATTCCCTGAAGCCATATTCATTATACCATACAATGTCAGTTTTTCAATATCATTTGAGTTATAAGAATTTATATCAATAATAATTCAAACATTTGAAAATTTATTGAAGGAAGTAATTTACAGAGAAAGCAAACAAATATTTTCATTATTTTTAAGTATAACCAGTCCTATTTTAGCTATTCTCTGCTAATTTAATTGTAAGATTTTAATCTTTTCTCTGATTTTTAAATCTATTTGTTCTTTTGGAGTACAGTTGTCTCAGAAAATAAAGATCTACTATATATATATTGATATTCTTTGCATTTCTCAGATAGTTTACAGAAATGTATTTCCAGCAAAAGCTAGAAAATTGCATGAATATATACATATAAATGAATATAAATAACAAAAGTACACTGGTACATTTATGTTGCTTGTTTTCACATCAATTTTCCATAAGCATCTATAAGATTTCCATAATAGTGCTACATTAAATATAATAGTAAACAAATACTCTCTGGAAATGCAATTAAATCACCAAACATAATACTATCTCCATATACCATTTGACAACCCAGCATTGCCAGAAGGAAAATATTCCAACATCTGCAGCTCTAATCATGGCTCCAGCAAGAACATCCTTCCCATGTGCTCTATGAGAGAGACACTAATTAATCATTAGGTAATCTTACATCATCCTGGGCTGCTGCTTCTTTTCAAATCAACTGGAATGTGTGGAGTGACAGTAGCAATAGCAACAGCAGTAGCTCCAAACATTGAACATGACAGGGAAAGTGTGGATTACTAAAATTCCAAAAGGACTCTGGTTTAAAACTGATAATTGAATTGTTTAATAAGTGAGTACCCAGCCTCACTTTAGTGATTGATGGGTTTTATTGGCCTCTTGCCAGAAGTTGTTTTTAATTTGCACTAATAGGCACATTGTTGTTTTGCTATTTTTTTATTGTAGTGGTGTGAACTATCCTTGTGTCATGAGTGAATAAATGTGTTAAATGACGAGTTTTCTATTTTTTCACCTTAAAAATTCTGATTCAGTAGTGCATACCTTAACTCTATTACGTCACATAATTTTTATACTAAATCATAGTTATTATTTATAATATTTATCATGGTGAGTCAAATAGAATAGTATGCTCCTAAAAATATTGTCACTAACTTTTTGTTTTGATTGTAAAATATTTAAAAAATTACAAAATATAAATAGATATAAAAGATATGTTAAATATAAATTTATATACAATTCATGTTTATATATAAATAAATAAATAAATAAATATAAAAGATAGATGAATGGGATGAATTTTTCAGCGGTCACAAATCAAAGAAGCCCTGTAGTATTTTGCTTCAATTTTCATAAATATGTAGTTACTTCTATGAGCCTGTAATATGCAAGTCATTCATTTAAGTACTTTGCCTATAGTATCTCAGTCTTTACAATGACCTCACTGACAGGCAATATTACTGTTTTGAATATGGTTGAGTTATAGCTCCAAGCTACTCATTTTTGCATCCATATTTGATTGTTTTCAGTAGAACCTAGATTTGAAATCACATACGAATGTGTGCTATAGAAATATTTATATAAATATATGTCCATGTGTAGATGATAGAACTACTCAAGCCATGCCAAGACAGCATGGAAAGAAATCTAGGATTTACATTTTTAGATTTTCTTCTATCCATATAATGCCAGAATTTCTGTGCCTGCTTAAATAGTTAATTTGATCAGTTTTCCATGGTGTTTGTGATTTCTCCTTGCTGGGTAGAAAAATAATTCTAATGCATTTCTCTTTCACTCTTGATTGCTGGAGAGCTCTATACTTCTGGTTTCTGTCAGAAATATACTTGGTTTAGCTTTAATTAGCACCATGGTTTTTCTCTTGGCAATTCTGAGATCAGCTATAAACCTCTGATTATGAAAGAAATTTCTTCAGAACCAGAGGAAATCATAACCATTTGATAGATCTGTGCAACACCCTGCTCCATGAAGCTATTTGTGAAGCATAAGTCCCTAGGGAAGTAAGAGAAGATAATGATTTCTTCCAGATCAAACTATCTTACTTGCGATCCTTGTTTTAGTTGTCATATTCTGCAATATTGTACTTCTTGGTGACATGTTAGTTCATTTTGACAGATTGTCAAGTGCAGGAATTGGCAAAGGCCAGTTTTATGACCAACAGTCTATTTTTATATGGCTTTACTAATGGCTTAGAGGGTTTCTATATTTTTTTAAATTTTAATAAAAAACATGTGACAAAGAGCATATGTGTAGAATGTATAAGACCTTCCAAGAAAATGTTCCATATCTCTGAGCCTACCTTCTAAATCTGTACACATTGAACCCATACGAGATCACATAACTTTAGAAAAATGTTTCAACTTAACTTATTTTTATAATTTGCTATCAGTAAATATTTTATTTGCATATCTATTTATAGAATCAGGTAACTTGGGTCAGATAAAAATGTCTTGAGCAAAAGGGGTCACAGTTGGGAATGTTTAAGAAGCCTTGGTTTAATGACTTTAAGGTAACCATTCATCCATCTTGATATTCTTCTATCCTCTCACCTCAAAATCAAGAAATCTTATATTATAGCAATATTTCTTACAGAAGATACTACCTCTTGAGTGTTGCTGGTAATCTAGGAAGGCAGAAGTAGCTTCAGTGTAATTGGACAGGTGGGTGGGTGGGTTTGTGGGTGGGTGAGTCACATTTTTTAAATGTTTTAACAAGGTAACTTTCAAGGGAACACTGGGTAATTTTATTTTCCGGAAATGGGGAGTTATATCAAATAAGTTTGGGAGTCTCTGAAAGAAAGGCTAGTCAAGAGATAACTTGTTTTTTAATGTAAAACTGATTATAGAGTATTGGAATTATGGAAGGAGAGGGAAGTGAATTATAGGTGACGGAGAAAATGTGAGCGGTCTTTGAACATTTTGGTGTAGATAAAGTGTAATAACTTTTTATACAAAAAACTCAAAGATGATTTTTACCATTTTAAAAAGAATTATTTAAGTAAATTATGTATAGGTTTTCACATTTATAAAGATCACACATTTGAATTGCCTCTACTTAAGCTTCATTACTTAGTCACTAGATACTCTTGTTGTTAGGTGGAAGGGACTTGAAGATGATAACTATAATTTATAAAATTTATTCAGTCTGAATTATCTCAGTATAGAATATAAACACTGACAGTTTAAAGGCACACACAATAATAGACCAGGTTCATGATAAAAAGAACCTTATTGGACTTGGGGAAATAGTACAACAGGTACAGTGTTTGATTTACATACTTCCAACTATTTTTGTTCCTCAGCATCTTATATGGTCCCCTGAGAACCTCCAGGAGTTATTCCTGTGTGTAGAGGCAAGAGTAACCTCTGAGTACCACCAGCTGTAGCCCAAAAGCAAAATAAATGAGAGAGAAAAAGATCCTTAGGGATTTGAAAGGTATGGACCAATCAACAATCAGTGCATACATTTTGAAAACTATTTCACTCATTTTAAAGAATTAAACTCCTTGCACTACTTTGCATACTAAATTTCCATATAAAATTTATTGATAATTTTTCTTATGTGGTTAATATTTATGGTATCAGGATTTGAGTCCAGAATGTAACAAGGACTGACCTAGAATTACATTTTATAATATAAACACTACATATACATAGCTCATATAGCTTCATATACACTATATACACTAATATAACTATTGAATTTTTATATATACTTGTATTCTTTTTTATCATATTAAAACAAGAAGTAATCCAAGACAACTAAAATACATAATGTATAAAACTGTGAGAGGAAATATATTTGTGAATGATTTCTGAATAAAGATATCTAACCAAAATACAGGAAAAAAAACTCACAACAATTAATACTAAAACATTATATTAAAAGTCAAAAGAGGCATACCTTGATTTTCTATGCACAATCTTTTAACTTTATTAGGACATAAATATTTTGGAAGTATTTGTCACCTCAGTGCTATTAGACTCATTTGTAATACAAATGCCATATACAACTTTTCTTACAGGGCATCTGGGATTCTTCAGTGGTATTTTAGATGTCTCCAGGAAATGAATTTTCAAAATGCTGTAACCCAATACTTTCCCAAGAATAAAATACAGTTCCTGGGAAACTGAGGATTGCCACAGTAAATATGCTACAACATAAGTAAGGTATAATCGATTCTTTTCTGAGGTAAAAACTTCACCTACAATCCTAGAGGAAAACAATTCACACTCATTGAAAGTTCTCAGATTACCTGATTTGTCTTCTTTACTAAATGATACGACATTTTTATTTCTTTTTAATTAAGCCATGGCTATTCTACGTAATAGCTATAATCATCTGAAAGTTGATCACATTCTAAAAGAGCAGATTCAGACACTTATTTTCAAACAATTTTAAAGTTTTTACTTATTTTATTGGCATTTATTAATTTTCATTTTGTCACTGTAAATCATAAATTACAAAGTTGTTCATGATTAGATCTCAGGCATACAAAATTCCAACACCCAGTTCTTTCAACAGTGTATACTTTTGTCCTCCAATGTTTTCTAGTTTTTCATCCACCCAGCATGCTGCCTGCCTCTATGACAGACACTTCTTTTTTTATTAAATATAATTTTTATTTTAATCATAGTGGTTTACATATCATTGACAATAATATTTTAGGTACATATTAACATAAAATCAGGAGGATTCCCATCACCGAATTGTCCTCCCTCCACCTCCGTTCCCGTCCTGCTTCCCATATCCTCTTCCCTTACCCACGGCTGCTAGAATAAGTGGTCCCCTCTGTGCCTAGCTTACTACTTAGTAGTCTTACACCTATTTGGTCTTGGTACCTCCCTTATCCCCCCCCCCAATTGGGAGGCGGGACTAGATAGTTCAAGTTATGCAGTTTTGTTTGAAGAAGAGAAAAGTAATAACCTGCGGGAAAAAAAGAAAAAAAGAATCAGATACTCCGGAAATGGGAGGAGTCCTTCTAGAGGCTTTCATCCTTGGTTTGAGAGATGAAGGGGAAAGAGAAGGTTAAACACCACAACAGTACATAAAGAACTGTCAAATAAAATATCCAGTGAGCATTCCAAAAAACAAACAAAACAAAACAAAAGGGTAAGCACCATATAAAAGCCATGCTATTGAGATAAAAAAATGTGGCAGAGGACATAAGAAAAGAAAATAAGAAAATAAATAAATATAAATGGAGACATCCACTTCAATAGCCAAACCACAACAATGAAATGAAAAGGCGCTTGGAAACCCACACACCACAAGAAAATCTCAAAAGACAATGGGGAAACTATATTACCATCATAAGACCTGTATTACACTACCTCTTTACCTGCTTTTCCCCAAATCTAAGTTACTTTCTTGCATTACCTTATTCCTTTAATTAATTTTTTATTTTATTTCTTAAAAATCTTTTTTCTTGTCATATATATATATATATATATATATATATATATATGAGCACATATTTTTTATTTCTATTTTTATCTGTTTTGGGGTGTGTGACCTGTTTTTGTTTTCTTCTCTCTCCACCCTCAAATGCACCAGCAATATAATGCAGCACCATTTCTCTCTGCAAAGGCACACTAAAAAAGAAAAAATCTTACGTATAAAAACGAGCTCTTATTTATTAGGGATAAGAACTCATACTTGTTTACAATACAGGGGTATCTCCCACCTTGAAAATATGCCACGTGGACCCAACTTAGACCCCAGGTGATTAGACACCAACAGTCCAGCCTTGAACCCTGGATCCCAGACATAGAAATGACACACTTCTTCACAACTGCCACAGGAAACAAATCCCAACCGGGACATCCTTAATAGTGCACAAACACCAACAAGTGCCAGCCCTAATATGATACCCTGACAACGAGGACAATGGGAACAACTTGACCTAAGAACAATTATCCTACCTCACCAGCTAACGATAAGACAAAATCAGAAGACTTGTCACCCTTTGGTCTGTCCAAATGCCAAGATAGTGATTTACAGATGACTGGCTGACAGAGCCATGGCCAGACTGTATGTATCCTGGGATCAATAAAAAAGCCCTAGTCTAGGGTGTGAGCTACAACCTGCATAACAACTATGATCCCTAGTTCCAGAGGTCTGTCTGAGACTATTGCTGGAAACATAACGGAAGACGCTATCCCAGGCCCCTTCCTAGGATCAGTGCAAAGACCAGGACCGCCAACCACAGAAGATGGATTAAAATGACACTGAGGGAACAGAACTTCTAGATCCACAAAGAAAGACATAATCATAAGTTCAACTCCTTGACCCATGCAGATACCAAGACCTCTAGATACAGAGGTCTGATGTTATCACCCAGGACAGAGCAGAAGTCTTCCATACACCACAAAAGCACCAAGGGGAGAGTAAATGAACCTGAAAGGAGTCTATAGTTAATCCCATGACAATATACTTCAAGGGTGGAGAAACCCTGTATCTCTTAGACAAAGGAAATTTCTTTTCGAATGACCCCAATATTTACTGTGCATCTTCAGGAGGGAAAGAAAAGCACAAAATAATTTTTATTATTATTTATTTATCTATTTTTGTTGATTTCATTGTTGTGGTTTGGCTATTGAAGTGGACAGACACTTCTTAAAAAATTTTAGGCACTATGACTTACTGTAACTGATAATGTTTCATAAATAACACTTTAACATATTATAGTAACCACTCCTTCTCCCAATGACCGCTTCCCAACAATATTGTCAGCATACTATATTGCCTGTCCTATCTTCTACATCTTCTACCAATATAAGCTTCCTACAAAAAACTGATTTTAGTGTTATTCATTACTATTGTCTTTGGCAATTTTTTAATTTCCTACAATAGATTTTTTATAATTTTTATACCAATGTGAATTACAAGTCTTTTACAATTTAAGGTAAATAAAAACAGTGAATTAGGGCAATTCTCACCAGAGTTGACCTCCCTCTGCCACTGTTCCCAGCATGCATCCAATACCTTTGACCCCTGAACAACTAATGTAACTGGTCCCTTTTCTTTATAGTTCGTTGTAGTTTAGATCTCTAGATTCTATTGTAGTTGACTTTGGGTTGGGTATTTAGGTTTAACCATTTTTCATTTCCATTCAATGCTCATGAGATCACTTTGCCCCTAGTATCATTCACTTTTTTTTCTCAATTTGGAGAAAAATAGAAATATGAGCAAGATATAGAATATAAAAAGAACAACATGATTTATCTTCTATGGTTATGTTAAAAACAAACTAGTGGAGCCCCTGTCTAGAAATTATAAACATAAATTTAAAAGAAGAAAAAAATAAAATGAGAAAAGTGTGGGTGTTAGTGTGGCACTTTTTTTTGTATAGACAAAGTAAATATTGGGAAAATTAGAAAGTAAATTCACTTGACCTAAGAGATATACAGGATGTCTCCACACTTGAAGCACGCTGTTATGAAAACAACTACAGGCTCTGGAAATGGTCATTGTCAAACCCCCTTTATGGTGCCAGGAAAAGTTCTGCTTGTTTATAGTTGTAAAAGTCAGTCCTCTATACTCAGAGATCTTGTTTTCACACAGATCCTAGGACAAAGTCTAGGATAGAGTCTTTATGGTTTCAGAAGTTCTCAGTCACAGTGAGTGTAGTCAGTCTTCTGTAAATCAGTGATCTTGGTTTTTGCACAGATAAAAGGATAGTGTCTTCTGAATTTATCTCACCATTAGGAGATGACATAGAACAACCTGCCATTATATCAGGATGTTGCATGAACCTACTCTGGTGCAATTTGGTGCTAGAGTGGTAATAGGGACTCCCCCTGAAGGGAGGTTAATTCCTGATGCTGCTGCTGCAAAAAAGACAGTTCTAAGTTGGAGTCCAGGGATTAGGGTTAGGCGGTCAATTTCCAATCACATGAGATCTAAATTGAGTCCCATGACAAATTTTGAGTAGAAGGGGTCCCCTCTATAATAAATTTATGGTTTCTTATACTTAATACATAAGAACTTGTTTCTATACATAGGATTTCCCCATTTTACTGTGCCTATGCAAAAAGGAATGATGTCATATTATAATATTGATGCTTTTGAGATTAAAAATAACAAGCTATTCAATATGTGCCCTGTTTTAATCTGAGCTTTTTATCTCGAGCAAATGTTTTCTACTAAAATTTTATATTAAGTAGAACAAAAACAAGCAAAAAAATGGATGGAGGAGACTATATTTTATAGTTTACTTTGTATAGGTCCTTCACATTTTTAGTCAAGTTGATTCCAATATATTTGAGGTTGTGTGGCACTATTGTGAATGGGGTTGTTTTCTTAATGTCCATTTCTTCCTTATTACTATTGGTGTATAGAAAGGCCACTGATTTTTGTGTGTTAATTTTGTAGCCTGCCACCTTGCTATATGAGTGTTTTGTTTCTAGAAGCTTTTTCGTAGAGACTTTAGGGTTTTCTAGGTAGAGTATCATGTCATCTGCAAACAGCGAGAGCTTGACTTCTTCCTTTCCTATCTGGATTCCCTTGATATCTTTTTTTTTTTTTTTTTGCCTAATTGCTATAGCAAGTACTTCCAGTGCTATGTTGAATAGGAGTGGTGAGAGGACAGCCTTGTCTTGTGCCAGAATTTAGAGAAAAGTCTTTCAGTTTTTCTCCATTGAGGATAATATTTGCCTTTGGCTTGTGGTAGATGGCCTTAACTATATTGAGAACGTTCCTTTCATTCCCATCTTGCTGAAAGTTTTGATCAAGAATTGGTGTTGGACCTTATCAAATGCTTTCTCTGCATCTATTGATATGATCATGTGATTTCTATTTTTCTTGTTGTTGATGTTTTGTATTATGTTGATAGATTTACAGATGTTAAACCATCCTTGCATTCCTGGGAAGAAACCTACTTGATCATAGTGGATGATTGTCTTAATGAGGCATTGAATCCTATTTGCCAGAATTTTGTTGAGGATCTTTGCATCTGTATTCATCAGCAAATTTGGTCTGTAATTTTCTTTTTTGGTAGCATCTCTATCTGGTTTAGGTATCAAGGTGATAGTGACTTCATAAAAGCTATTTGGAAGTGTTCCTGTTTTTTTTTTTTCAATTTCAGGAAAGAGTCTTGCCAGGATTGGTAGAAGTTCCTCTTGAAAGGTTTGAAAGAATTCATTAGTAAATCCATCTGGGCCTGGGCTTTAGTTTTGGGGAAGACATTTGATTACTCTCTTAATTTCCTCAAGAGTGATGGGGGTGTTTAGATATGCTACATCCTCTTCATTCAACCGTGTAAGATTATAAGAGTCCAATAATTTATCCATTTCTTCCAGGTTCTCATTTCTAGTGGCATAGAGTTTCTCAAAGTAGTTTCTGATTAACCTTTGAATAACTGCCATATCAGTAATGATCTCTCCTTTTCCATTCCTAATACAAATGGATTAAAGACATCGATATCAGACTCAAAACCATAGCTATATAGAAAAAAACATAGGTAAAATACTTCGGGACATTGAGACTACAGGCATATTCAAGGAGGAAATGCACTCTCCAAGCAAGTGAAAGCAGAGATTAACAGATGGGAATATATTAAGCTGAGAAGCTTCTGCACCTCTAAGTAAATAGCGCCCAGGATACAAGAGCCACCCACTGATTGGGAGAAACTATTCACCCAATACCCATCAGATAAGGGGCTTATCTCCAAAATATACAAGGCACTAACAAAAATTTACAAGAAAAAAAATCTAATCCCATCAAAAAATGGGGAGAAGAAATGGACAGATACTTTGACAAAGAAGAAATACAAATGGCCAAAAGACACATGAAAAAATGCTCCACATCACTAATCATCAGGGAGATCCAAATCAAAGCAACTATGAGGTACCACCTCACACCCCAGATATTGGCACACATCACAAAGAATGAGAACAAGCAGTGTTGACGGGGATGTGGAGAAAAAGGAACTCTTATACACTGCTGGTGGGAATGCCATCTAGTTCAACATTTATGGAAAGAAATATGGAGATTCCTCCAAAAACTGGAAATCGAGCTTCCATACGACCCAGCTATACCACTCCTAGGAATATACCCTAGGAACACAACAATACAATACCAAAACCCCTTCCTTACACCTATATTCATTGCAGCATTATTTTCCGTAGCAAGACTCTGGAAACAACCAAGATGCCCTTCAACAGACGAATGGCTAAAGAAACTGTGATTCATATACACAATGGAATATTATGCAGCTGTCAGGAGAGATGAAGTCATAAAATTTTCCTATACATGGATGTTCATGGAATCTATTACGCTGAGCAAAATATGTCAGAGAGGGAGAGAGAGAGAAAGATGCCAAATGGTCTCACTCATCTATGGGTTTTAAGAAAAATGAAAGACATTTTTGCAATAATAATTTTCAGACACAAAAGAGAGGAGGGCTGGAAGTTATCAAGTTTCTTTTTTTGTTTGTTTGTTTTGTTTTGTTTGTTTGTTTTTGGGTCACACCCGGCGGTGCTTAGGGGTTACTCCTGGTTATCTGCTAAGAAATAGCTCCTGGCAGGCACGGGGGACCATATGGGACACCGGGATTTGAACCAACCACCTTTGGTCCTGGATCAGCTGCTTGCAAGGCAAACGCCCCTGTGCTATCTCTCTGGGCCCAGTTATCAAGTTTCTCTCTCTTTCTTTGTTAGTTTTGCCAGTGGTCTATCAATCTTGTTTATTTTTTCAAATTTTAGATTGTTTTTTGTATTTCCACTTCATTAATTTCTGCTCTCAGCTTTGTTATTTCCTTCTGTCTCCCTATTTTTGGTTACTTTTGTTGAGCACTTTCTAATTCTATGACCTGTGTCATTAAGCTATTCAGGTATGCCCCTTCTTCTTTCCTGATGTGTGCTTACAATGCTATAAATTTTCCTCTCAGGACCACTTTTGCTGTGTCCCATAAGTTATGATAGTTTGTTTCTCTATTGTCATTTGTTTCCAGGAAGGTTTTGATTTCCTCTTTGATTTCATCTCTGACCCATTGATTATTTAGTATTAGGCTGTTTAACTTCCAGGTATTAAAGTTTTTCTTCTGTGTCCCTTTGTAGTTCATATATATTTTCAGGGCCTTGTGGTCAGCAAAGGCAGCCGCAAAATTTCTATCCTCTTGATATTATGGAGTTATGTTTTATGTTCTAGCATGTAGTGTATCCTGGAGAATGTCCCATGTACATTAGAGAAGAATGTGTATCTGGGCTTTTGGGGGTGAAGTGTCCTGTATATATCTACTAGGCCTCTTTCTTCATTTCTCTTTTCAGGTCTAGTATATTCTTGTTGGGTTTCAGTCTGGTTGACCTTTCAAGTGTTGACAATGCCATGTTGAGGTCTCCCACAATTATTGTGTTGTTATTGATATTATTTTTCAGATTTGTCAACAATTTTATTAAATATTTTGCTGGCCCTCATTAGGTGCATATATGTTTAGGAGAGTGATTTCTTCCTCCTGTACATATCCTTTGATTAATACAAAATATCCATCTTTGTCCCTTACAACTTTCCTGGGTATAAAGTTTGTATCATCTGATATTAGTATGCCCACTCCAGCTTTATTAAGGGTGTTGCTTGCTTGGATAATTTTTTCCAGCCTTTTATTTTGAGTCTATGTTTGTTCTGACTATTCAGATGCATTTCTTGTAGGCAGCAGAAGGTTGGATTGAGTTTTTTGATCCATTTAGCCACTCTGTGTCTGTTAACTGGTGCATTTAGTCCATTGACATTGAGAGAAAGAATTGTACTGGATTTAGTCCCATCTTTATATTGAAGTGTGGTGTGTCTGTTAGTCAGTCTTGTCTTAAAGTAGGTCTTTCAGTTTTTATTTTAAGACTGGTTTTGAGTCTGTAAATTTTCTGAACTGTTGTTTGTCTGTGAAACCATGTATTGTTCCTTGAAACCCAAAAGTGAGTTTTGCTTGATGCAGTATTCTAGGATGAGCATTTATTTCATTGAGTTTTGTCACTATGTCCCACCACTGCCTGCTGGCCTTGAGTGTTTCTGGTGACAGATCTGCAGTAAATCTCAAGGATGTTCCTTTGAATGTAATTTCTTTTTTCGATCTTGCTGCTTTCAGAATTCTGTCACTATCTGTGGATTTTTCATTGTGACTAGGATGTGTCTTTGGGTGTTTTTCTGTGATCTTCTTAGTTGGTACTCTTTGGTCATGCAGAATTTGATCACATGTATTTTTAGCTCTAGTAATTTCTCTTTAATGATGCTCTTGACCGTTGATTCTTCCTGGAGATTTTCTTCCTGGGTCTCTGGGACTCCAATGATTCTTAAGTTGTTTCTGTTGAGCTTATCATAGACTATTTTCATCTGTTCCCATTCTTTAAGTAACTTTTCCATTGTTTGATCATTTGCTATAAGGCTTTTTTCCAATTCTTCTGCTGTATGTTGTTATTCATCTCATCTTCCATTGTACTAATTCTATCCTCAGCTGCTCTTAATCTGTGGAAAAGCTCATACATTTTTTTTTTCAATTCATCTACTGAGATTTTAGACCTTTTATTTGACCTGAAATTTCAGTTTGGAGTTTTCTGATTTCTATCTTCATATTCTCTTGATTCTTATTACTGTTCTCCTCTATACTTTCTTTGAGTTCTTTAAACATCTTCCATATTTTGACTTTAAACTCCTTATCTGAGAGACTGACTAGTTGGTTGGCCATGGTCATCAGAGTTGCCATCTTCATTCTCTATGTCTGGCGCTGGCCTGCATTGTTTCCTCATTGTCACACTTGTATTGTGGGTTTTTCTA
Organism: Suncus etruscus; assembly: GCF_024139225.1. Classification (NCBI taxonomy): domain Eukaryota; kingdom Metazoa; phylum Chordata; class Mammalia; order Eulipotyphla; family Soricidae; genus Suncus; species Suncus etruscus. The sequence goes on along the minus strand of NC_064862.1, from coordinate 8,984,215 downwards.
CATGTTATGGTTGTATTTATCGGCTTTGCTATGCTGCCACACTCCTCTGGCTTCTCCCTTTCTGGACATATCAACTCACCTCTCACCTCCAGGGATGGCTAGCCATCCGCAGATGAAGCCACACACAGGATGAAATTAGGCCAAGAATGCAGCACAGCACAGGAGACAGTCAGATATAGGTGCTGGCATCAGAGTTCTAGCAGAGTTCAGCGGCTTCCTTATAGCCAGTTTTCATGATTGGAAGCAGTTCCTTGGCATTCTGGCCCAGCTTGAATGAGCTTCTGGGAGAGTGATTTTTCTGGGCCCTTTTCCGCCCACTCCCGAGAGGTTCAGGAGACAGGACAGTAAAAAAAGAACACGCACAAGCAACACTCAGAGTTTTTCAGTCAGGAACCACTGGGCAGACGTAGAGTTTCTCAGCCTGATGTCACAAACAAGCGACCTGCCTTTCTGCAAAATACTGCTTATAGCCAGTTTTCACGATTGGAAACAGTTCCTTGGTGTTCCGGCCCAGTTAGAATGAACCTCTTGGAGAGTGATTTTTCTGGGCCCTATTCGGCCCACTCCTGAGATTTCAGAAGACAGGACAGTAAAAAAAAAAAAATGCAGAAGCAACACTCACAATTTCTAAATAAGTATATTAATAAAAAATAAAGAAACGAGGATTAGGAGGACCAGTCCATGATAGGAAGCTTGCCACAAAGATTGGACAGAGCAGTTAGTGGAGCAGGACATGCATGACATTCCTTCATTAACAGTAGTGCAAACCACAATGTCAAAAAATAAAAAATAAGAGAGAGAAAGTGAAGTAAAATATCTGCCCAGAAGGAGGTGAAGGATGGTGTGTGGGAGGGAAGAGGGCATCAGGAAAGATAAAAGGTAAACTGTTGACATTGGTAGGAAATGTGCACTGGTGAAAATTGTTGTGTACATTGTATGACTGTAACTCAGTCACAAGCAAATTTATCTGTGAAAAAAAAATTGTATTATGTATAACCTTGTAACTGTGGTATTTAAATAAAAAATAATACATCCAAAAATTAGGTATGAGCAAATGGGTTTTCATAAAAAGAAGAACTGATGAACTGATGGTAAAGAGTGTTAATAAGGTGAATATCAAATTGGGATTGGGGAGTGAAGGGAGTGTAGGATTCCTGAAGGGGGAAGGAAGGCTAGTATATAAGAATTGTCATATACACTATAGCCATTTTTTATTTACAATTTAGGTTTGGCTCTCATGGAGGAGTCCTAACTCTAGATATTCATGCCCACATAAAGACAAACATTAGTGATTTGTTCTTATGGTGTTGTTAGATATCTGACCCTAATAAGATGGGTCTGAGTTCTTAAAAACTAGTTGAATTAAAAAAAAAAACAAAAACTTAGGTATAGCTTAAAATAGAGAGGAAAAGAGCAAAAGATAAGAGAGAGGAGAACAGAAAAATAGGTAAATATACTAAAAATAAATTAGAGAATAGCTAATAATTCAAATAAAAGAGATTGGGTCTTCTTTTATTTCTTGAAACAGTGTTTTGTAGTTTTCTTTTTATATGTTTTTTACCTCTTTAAGTTGACTCCAAGGTTTTTGAGTTTGTATAGTACTTATGTGAATGGGATGATTATTTTATGTCCATTTTTTATGTCCATTTCTTCTCTATCTTCTCTGTTTATGGAAAGGACATTGATTTTTGCATGTTAATTTTGTAGCCTACAATTTTGATATATGAATCTATTGTTTCTAGAAGTTTTTTGGTAGAGTCCTTAGGGTTTTCTATATATAATATCATGTCATCTGCAAACATTGAGAACTTGACTTCTTTTCATAGCTGGATGCCCTTGATATATTTTTCTTGCCTAAGCATTATGCCAAATACTTCTAGTACTATGTTGAATAGGAGTGAGGAGAGAGAAAAACCTCGTCTTGAACTAGATTTTGGAGGAAAAGCTTTTACTGTATGTCCATTGATAATAATATTTACCATTGTCTTGTGGTAAATGATCTTGACTATATTTGGAAATATATAAATGGAAATATATATATGGAAATTTCCTTCCATTCCCATCTTGTTGAGAGTTCTTTTTTTATCATGAATAAGTTTTGGACTTTATCAAATGATTACTCTGAATCTATTGATATGATTATATGTTTTTTATTTTTACTTTTGTTGATAGAGTGTATTATGTTAATTAATTTACATATGTTAAACCATCCATGCATTCCTGGAATGAAACCTACTTGGTCATGTCTTTGCAGGCAGAGACAGGCTACCTTGTGATGAGTCCTGAAGAGATTATGTTCGTTAGGATCTTTCTTGGCTGCCTCACACAGGAAAGCAGGAAAGCAGGAAAACAAGCAGGGAGTAAAGCAGCTGCATTTATTAATGTCTCTTTTGTGCCACACTTTAAAGCCCACACTTTACTCTCTTAATTTAAGTGCCATCCATTTCTATTTTGTTGAGTGTTTAATTATAAATAAATTTTGTAATTTCTCAAAAGCTTTTATTACATTATTAGATATGATTATATAGTCTTTACTTTTCTTTATGTGGCATATTATGTTAATTGATTTGCATATGCTGAACCATTCTTGCATTTCTGAGATGAATCCTAATTAATCAGGTAAATAATTTTTATATGTTTTGGAGTTAGCTAAAATTTTGAAAAGAGTTTTGATCTATATTTTATGTGATTGATCTGAATATATTTTTCTGGAAATGTCTCTGTCTGCTTTGCATAAAAGTTTTATGTTAGATTCATAGAAAGTGTTAGGATAGATTCCTATGTCTTCAGTATTTTGGAAGAGCTTAAGGAGTAAAGGCAGTAAATCTTTTTTGAAGGCTTGATTAAGACTCACCAGGAACCTATCTGGATCAGTACTTTTGTTTGTGAGGTGATTCTTATGTTTGGCTTCTTTAGGCTTCTACTACTTCATCATTCAGTTTTGGGAGATTATGACTAATAATCTCTCATTTCTTTCAGTTTCTCCAGCTTAATATAATAAAGTAGTCCATAGTAACCTCTCATTATGTTTTGCATTACTGAAGAGTATATTGTAATTCTTTTCATATCTTTGATCAGATTTATGTGAATTTCTTTTTCCCTTAATTAAAGGTTTATCAATCTTGTTAAATCACTTGAAGAAACAACACTTGGTTTCAGGTTTCTTTGAATTGCTTTCTTGTTTTCCATATAGTTGATTTCTATTCTTGTTCTACTATTTCCCCCTTCTACTACCTTTTGAGTTTGTATGCTGTTTTTTTTTCTCTAGATATTTGAGATATATGTTAGACTAATTTGGGTTATTTCTTTTTACTTTATGTAAGCCTGTGTTACTACAAATTCCCTCCCAGTACAAATTTTGCTGTATTCTATGTATTCTGATAGTTTGTAAATTCATTGTCATTAGTTTCAAGGAATCTTTTAATTGATTTCTTGATTTACTCTTTGATTCTTTTCCATTTAGCAGTGATTTGCTCAGTTATGAACAGATTGTTAGTTTTTTCTTTCTTGATGCTTTAAATTGACTTAGTCTTTTTATTTTTACAATTTTAAGTTTTATATGTCTTAGTATTGTTCTCTTTCAGTCTCAATTGAGTATCCTTTGAGTATCTTAAATATATGGAGGTGACTATCTCCCTATATCAAGAAAGTTATTGTAATAATTTCTTCTGTCATCTATTTTTACACTTTCTTCATCACTTCTTTTTCTGGTATTCCTGTGTTTTAAAGATTATTCCTCTTGAGAGTTGTGCAAAGTCACTAACCTACTGAAGCCTTGCCAGCTTGCACCATCACTGACAATTGCCACTTTGTCTACTGCTCAATTTCACCACTTAACTCCCAATCTCTGCAGAATGACAAACTGATCACAGTTCCTGGTATGCCAGTATTTGTCAGACAGATGATTTCAGGCACACTCAGAACCTTTTTATATTTCTGGATGGCTTGGCTTCCAAAACATGCCCCACAAACACCAAAATATCAGCCACAGAGAGTATAATTCTTGGACCATGTGATAACTCTAAATTTTCAATAGTGTTATCCCAGTAAAGTCACACCAACAAACACGTTTTTAAAGTCACCTAGTGTTCAGAAACAAACAAAAAATGCAAACATCAACTAGCAAAAAGTAGCTTAGTATACCTGATAATGACTTAGTGACCAAATTGCAAGATATAATTTTCACAAATTTACTTTTGTTGTATCTTTTTTTTTTGTAATGGTTTTTATTTATTTTTTTTCAAACAGAAAAAGCCATTTAATCACACATATACATTCATAGGACTTTAAACAAAATGTAATATAAAATATAAAAAAAACCAAAACCCCACAACAAAAAAAAATTACATTTACTTGTAAACTGCTTAACAGCTGGTGGGTTAGCTGACAGGGCTGCCCAAGAAAAGCAAAAGCAGATATAATGAGGTACATTTTCAATGAATAACCACCACAGATCATGTGAACTGCTCTAGCAGCCCAGTCACCTGTTTCCCAATCTCGCCTCCTTAGAGACAAACCAGGGCAGTCCTCCCATGAATTGAGGGCTCCAGCTATATCGATAAGCACCTCAAAGAACAGACAAAACAAACAAACCAAAAAAAAAACTAAAACAAACAAAAATCACGCCATGGTCTTGAATCTTGAATTAAAAAACATGGTATAGCACATAACGAAAGAGAAGAAAGGAAGAAAGAAAAAAAAATAAATATAATTGGGGACAACACTTTCAATAATCGCACCAAACAGAAAAATCGACCAAAATAGATAAATAAATCAAAAATAATAATAACAATAATAAATAAAGGTAATATATATTTATATAAAAAATAACCAAGATTTTGTGCTTTTTGTATTTGTTTTTTCCCTCCTGCCCTGGCACAGTAAATGTTGGGGTCATTCGAAAAGGAATTCATTTGGCCTAAGAGATATGGGGTTTCTCTGTCCTTGGAGCATACTGTCATGGGATCAACTCTAGACTTTGCTCATGATCAGGATCCTTTACTTTCCCGGTGGTGTTTTTTGTTTTTTTTTCTTTTTTTTTTTTTTTTTTTGGTGTGTGGAAGACTTCTGCTCTATGTTTAGAGGTCTCAGTATCTGCACAGATCCTGAGGTGGGACTTATGATGAAGTCAGTCTTTGTGGTTCTAGAGGTTCTGTTACCTCAGTATCATTTTAATCCATCTTCTGTGGTTGGTGATCTTGGTCTTTGCACTGAACCTAGAGTGGCACCTAGGATAGCGTCTTTCTTTGTGCTTCCAAAAGCCCCATTCCGTTACAATTATCTCTGCCGGACCTTTTGGGACTGGGGATCATGATTATTGTGCAGGTCATAGTTCAAGCCCTAAACTAGGGCTTTTTTATTGGTCCCAAGATGTATACAGTCTGGTCGTGGTTCTTGCAGCCAGTCATCTGCCAATCCCGATCTTGGTTTTTGGACTAACCAAAGGGTGCCAAGACTTCTGGTTTTGTCTTGTCGTTAGTTGGTAAGGGAGGCTAATCTGCTCTAAGGTCAAGATGTTCGCATTTTCCTCGTTGTCAGGATAACATGTTAGAGCTGGGCCTTGTTGTTAGTCCCACCGTATCAAGGCTGTCCCGGATAAAGTTTGTTTCCTGCAGCTGTTGTGAAGAGCTGTGCCGTTTCTATGTCGGGGATCAAGGGTTCAAGGCTGAATGAATGGTATCTAATCACCTGAGGTCTAAGTTGATTCCACATGACATATTTTCAAGGCAGGAGATATCCCCATATTGTAAACAACTATGAGTTCCTATCTCTAGTAGATAGGAGCTCATATATATATATATATATATATATATATATATATATATATATATATATGTAAGATTTCCCCTTTACTTAGTGTGCCTTTGCAGGGGGAAGTGGTGCTACATTATAATGTCTGTATATTTGTGGGTGGATTGATGGGATAACCGAAACAGGTCACATACCCAAAAACGAGGGGGAAAAAAAAAAAGAGGGAATTAAAAAAGTATGTGCTCACCAATATATATGTAGGACAATCATTTAAAAAAGATAAATAAATAAATTAAAAACAAAACAAAACAAAAACAAAAAACAAAACAAAAAACAAAACAAAACAAAAAATAAATAAAAATAAAATAAGTTAGCGAAGTTTTTAAGGAACCAAAGTGGTGCAGAGGACTACCTTACATTTGGGGGAGAGCAGGTAAGAGGTGGTGTATTACAGGTTTTATGCCTATGTTGGAAGTACAGTTTTTCCCATTGTCTTTTGGGTTTTTCTTGTGGTGTGTGGGTTCCCAGGCATCTTCCTAACACATCCCCTGACCTTCTTCAGATTATTAAAATTTGCAGCAGGGAGGTCTTGGAAGAGTTCTTGCATTGGGGATACTTTTGGAGCTAGGCCCAGTTTCAAGGAACAGTCCGCGTTAGGGAGAGTTAGTAGGGAGGGCCTCGCAGCATGAGTCCACAGGGGAGTTGGCTGTCTTTTCTTTCTTTTTTTTTTTTTTTTTTGTTGTATCTTTTAAAAGAATAATTGGATAGGGCCAGAGTGGTAGCGCAGCAGTAGGGCTTTTGCCTTGCAGTCAGCTAACCTAGTATGGACCGCTGTTCTATCCCCTGGAGTCCCATATGGTCTCTAAGCCAGGAGTAATTTCTGACCACATAGCCAGGAGTAACCACTGAGCCTCACCAGGTGTGGCCCCAAAACAAACAAAATAATTTAATTAATAAATATAATTCAATAATTAATTAATTATAAACAGTCAATTGGAAATATATTAATTTGTGCCTGTCAAGGGGGTAGGTTTGTGAATGGGTGGGAATTTGGGTAAATGAGGAAGATGGGATTGATGCTGGAGCATGAAGGATCAGAAACAAATGTATTAGGAGAAACTATGTAAAACATGGTCTTTAAATAAATAATCTATAATTAAAAAGCAAAGAAAAACAAAACAAACCATTGTTGAGGAGGCCCTACCCAGTGGTTATTGAAGGCCATTCAGCAGTCCACATAACATTTGCTAGGTGGAATTATGCAGGGCTCGGATCAAGCTCAGACCTTCACATATGTAAACCAAATAATCTAGCTTTGAGCTGCATCTCTGGCCCTTAGATTATTTTAAATGTTCCTCTCTTAAACTATAAATAAAATGTAATAAAGATATATTGTGTCTAAAAATGCAATCCTTCTTGCTATTATTCATCACAAATTTTACATCCTCTTTTATTCATTATTTCTCGTTTTTGTCACTTCATTATTGGTTTGTGTAGAATTTTGTCTTCAGTATCACCGATATGGTTCTTCTCATGTTGTATTCTGTTTCTATGACTTGCTATTTTATTTTAAACCCCTTTAATTCCATTTGTATGGATGTCTTTGATATCTTGGATTAGTTTATCTTCCAATTGGATGTAGTATGGGAACATATAGTAGGATTGTCGTTGAAATATTCTATTCCTAAAACTAAACATCAATAGCTTTGTAAAATATGGTTCTTTAATTAGATAAAATTATTTTTTAAAAGGCAAACATCTATAATAGTAAAAGAGTGATAGGAAAGGTGTCTGGAACAGTGGCCAAGTGGTAGGGCATACGCCTTGCACACACTAACCTAGGACACACTACATTTAGATTCCCCTGTGCCCCATATGGTCCCACAAGCTAGGAGCAATTTCTGAGCCCATAGCCAGGAGTAACTCCCAAAACTCACCAGGTGTGACCCAAAAACCATAAACAAAGAATTATAGGAGTAAATTATCAAAGCATTAGTTTATATATATATATATATGTATATGTATATACTATCATCAACACTTATTCCCTCTTTGAAATTAAAAAAGGTGAGATAAATACCATTATTACAAAGAATGTGTGCCAAGATTTTATTCAGGTGTCATATATGCAAAAGCAATTAACTTGACCTCAAGCTCGACTATATTTATATGTAAATATAACATATTTATAAGCAGGACTATAATTGTTTTCAAGATTTTGTTATAAAGCAAAATTTTTATTGTTTATTATTTTATTTAAGGAAAATATACTAATATTTTCTGATTTATGATAAATCATATGCTATGTCTGAGTTATGATAATGATACTTTTCTTTCTTCTTATTAAATGAATTAATGTTCAACTCACATCCTGTTAATTTCTATGATGGGAGATAAGGATCCAACTTTACTTTTTTATGGATAGGAGAGGTTAAATATATACAAATAAAGAGTGGCAACTTTGTCTTTTTTTATTTTTCTCTTATATTAAACAATGCTGAATGTTTTGGTGTTTCTTATGTATTATTAAAATCTCTGAATCCACAGTGTATAATTATTGTCATAAAGGTTCCATTATATAATTTTCCATAGCTCTGAACATATTTTAGTAGTTTATGATAGGGTGATATCACTTTCACATTGTTTCAATCAGTAAGTTTTTCATAACATGAACTTTTTCTTCAGTCTTGTCACAGACACCAAAATCACCTTGAATGAACATGGTCTGGTGCATTGCAATGAGCTGCCTATGTCAATAGGGACTAAACTTGCTGTCTTAAAAACTCATTCCTATTACTTCATGACTTCATTGTGCTAGCTATTGACCCTGCTAAACTGGTTAAGAAATGTTTAATAAGTGAATTTTGATATATTTTATCCTGAGCAACTCAGCAAACCCGGACTGTATAGGTCTCAAAATGGCACTTGTTAAAGCCATTGCTGGTAATTTATTATTCTTGGAGGAGGCCCTAGTCCTAAGACAATATTATCAGATCTCTTTAGTATATCAAGTAACCTCAACAGCCTTCTGTCAGTACCTAGAGGCAGTTCTTGTTTCCTGTACTGAGCCAGAGAGAAAGGAGCTTTTGAGGCTGGACAAAGGTGACCAGAAATTTTTTCATGAGACTAAACGTGGTAATCAACCTTGTTCTGACAACAATAAATTAAAAAGTCTCATATAAAAGGTGTGTAGTTTTATATTTTTTACTTTATATTCAAAATTATGAATACCAAGAAAAGCTTGTCAGTCATTTTAACTTAGCTAATAAAGATGAAAAGATATGGTTCTCTGAAATTGTGCCCAGTTTCTTTTCCAAGAAGGAACAAACAGCCCCAAAATATTTATCTATTTTTCCAAATGGCAATTAAAGCCATCATTCTCAAAAAAGCCTCAAATAAAATTTCTCTAAATCCAATAATTTATTGTTGTAACTATTTTTAATTCAGTTTTTCCTTCCTTTTTATCATAAAATAGTTCAGTAAAATGAAATCAGAGCTGTTCATTTCATGTAATATTCTCAAATGTCAAGCAAGATTACAAAACCTTGCCTGTCATTTCTGTCATACTAACCAGTTCTGTGTAAATGCAGGCCTGTTTTGGCCTTTCACATTTCTGCTACTTCATCATCAAGGCCAACCTCCTTTGCTGCAGTTCTTACTACATTCACAGCACACATATCTTTGGATAACCTTGTTTTCAGTTTTCTTTCCAACAGATATTCCTGATCTTGTGATGCTCAAATGCCAGACCAAATATAGGTTTTGCTAGCACTTCCTTGATCTTCTGCAATTTAAATTATTCTCAGGCGAAGTTTAGAAGCAAATAAAGACAATGTCTTTTTTGCTGATATAACCTTTGTATGTCAGAGTTATTTTAGGCCCCATATGAAATTCTAGTACTGTAACAGAGAGAAAAGAAAGCAGAGTATTCTTTTTGTAATGTAAGTGGTAAATAGCACATTGAAAAACTTAAGTGAGGCCATCATTTGCATGACTTGATATTAAAATGTCCACCTTCATTGATTTTGAGTTTCTCTTATTTGGCAGTATAAATACTGATGTTTAGAACTCACTCTTTGCTTTGTGCTTAGGCATCACTCCTTGTGATGATGAGGAAGTCCATACGTGATTCTGGGAACTCTCTCCCTTTTTAAGGGGACATAAGGGCAGTTCATACCTAGTATTCTCAGGCCTTACTCCTGGCTCTTAGCTCAGGGACCACTCAAACCTGGCAGTGTCTGAGGAACTATAAGGATCTTAAGGCTCACATCAAAGTTGTCACCTTGCAAGGCAAACACCCTACAAGCTGTGCTATTGATGTACCCCAAGTGCCAAGGTCTTATCCAGGTTCACCACATAAGCAAGAAAGTATTTAACCCACACTTTTTTCTCTCCAGTTCCAAGACAGCTCATTTATACCACTGTAAGTGGACTGTAAGAACAGCTCTTTCCAACTGGCTTATCATGCACCAAAGACTAACTAGTGGGTTTCAATTTGAAGGATAGACCTGCTGCATGAGACCCAAGTTGAGTATATAATATTTTCAATTTGCAAATAGAGGATGGAGGTAAAATAGGTAAAATAGTTAAACCCAATAAAGCTTAGGGTTTATTCTTGGCTCTGCACTCAGGAATTACTCCTGACAGTGTCTAGGACACCATTTGGGATGCTGAAAACTCATCTTTGGTGGGCCATGTGTAGGCAAATGCTCTTAACTACTATAGTATCACTCCAGCTGATTTTTTTTTAAACAGGGAAGTTTTTATGGAAACTTATTTAGAAAAATGTGATGGAAGAGAGAGGGGGAAATCATATATTTGAGAGAAAACACTTAGTTCTGCAGTGAAGGAAGCAGTGAAACATAGAGACAAGCAAACTAGGCATGTGTTCAAGAGAGAACACAGGCTTAAAGAGTGAATCTCATAATTTGAATTTGATTACCTTTTAGGAATTCCTTGGCTGATTATGCATCAGAACTAGACAGATAATGGAACCAGATTAAATAGGTAGTTTAGTGACCTTTAAGCTGATGGTATCAGAGAGAGTAGAGAGCACCCTGAGGTGGAATATTGCCCCAATAGTGGTCCTATAATTGCTCTATATTTGCCCCCAGAGTACTCCCTTCAGAAAGCCCTTTACTGAGATGGTCCTATTGATAAACCAAGGCCCTCAAATATGTAAATATAGGAGATGTTTAGGCATCTGATCGAAGTATGTTGCTTTTACCCTTCCTTTGATTAAAAGTCTGAGATAAATATTGTGCATGGAGGACAGGTGAAGCTCTTATTCTGTTAGGCTGTAAACTCCCTGGCATTGTTTCTTCTCTCTAATTTCTGTCTTCTCAGGCATCCTTACTTCAGGCTTATTCACTGGAGGCTGTAGCTGGTCCCCAGCAATTATAAATTGTTAAAATTTTAATTCTGAGTAAGCTAAGAGGGTATGTTATGAGACAGTATACTTGATCTGTATTCTATCTTTTAACAGTAATTTCCTTTCTATGTGACTTGGAAAAATTATTTCAACTCTGTGATTTCAGCTGACATATTAGTCAACTTCATAGTATTATTATGAAGATTCAAGATGAGAGATATGAAGTTTCTGGAATTTGCATGTAAAATATAAATACTTATTAAAGTATTAATTATTCATATTATAGTGGTCACTTTTATTTATTTTAATAATATCTTTATTTGAACACCATGATTAAAAATATATTTGTAATTGGGTTCAGTTATATAAAAAGATATCCCCCTTCATCAGTGCAACATTCCCAGTAACAATGCCCCCGTATCCCTTTTCCCCACTCCCACTCCAATAAAAATTAGCGACAGGCATTCTATTTCTCTTACTCATTGCTGAATTGGATTTAATTCTCAGTTCCCAGTATGAGCTCCTGACCCCTTCAGGTTACAGAACCAAGAGTAAGCACTGAGGACCTCCAGGTGTGGCCCCAAAACCCCAATACAAACTCAAAATCAAAAAGGCATCTAAGATGCAAACATATTTGAAACCCAGGAAGATAAAATTGGCTTTCTGACTGCTACAAAATTTACTCATGGTCAGCTCTTTATTATAAACATCTAATTTCTGCTTTTAATTCTTTTTGATGAGAAGAGATAATTTTCATTTTATGCAATAGTGTCTCTCCAATGAAATTTAATACCTCTGTTCATTTGGCATGTTTTAGTGATAATGGGAGGGATAGACAATGTTAGTTCATAAGTTGAATATGTCAGGGAGAATTTAATTTTTAAGAAATACTAGAATTAATTAACTAGATATAGTATGCTTTGTTATTATTTAACTTATCAGATAATTGTAAAAATTAAAAAAAATATTTATCTCATAGTCCAAATCTTCTTTTTAAGACATTAAAAATGAAGGGATGGGGCCAGAGCGGTAGTGTGGAGGGTAAGGTGTCTGCCTTGCTGGTGGTAGCCTAAAACAGACTGTGGTTTAATACCCTGGTTACCCTGGTGTCCCATCTGGTTCCCAAAGCCAGAAGTGATTTCTGAGCACATAGTCAGGAGTAACCCTGAGTGTCACTGGGTGTGGCCCCAAAAACCAAAAATAATAAAAAGAAGGGATACAATTTTTTTTTTTTTTTTGGTTTTTGGGCCACACCCGGTGGTGCTCAGAAATAGCTCCTGGCAGGTACGTTGGAACATATGGGACACCGGGATTCGAACCAACCACCTTTGGTCCTGGATCAGCTGCTTGCAAGGCAAACGCCGTTGTGCTATCTCTCTGGGCCCGAGGATACAAATTTTAATAAATGTATTTGTAAACAGTGTTTAGAGGATTTGTTCTTTTTGTTTTGTTTTGTTTTTGTTTTTGGATCACACCCAGCAGTGCTCAGGGGTAGTCTTGGCTTTATGCTCAGAAATCACTACTGCAGGGTTGGGGGACCATATGGGATGCCGGGATTCGAACCACCATCCTTCTGCATGAAAGACAAACTCCTTACCTCCATGCTATCTCTCTGGCCAGGAGGATTTGTTCTTAAAACTATTCTGGTGCACTGTTTCCACCTTTCAAATATCACTACAATTGGCCTTTGAACATTAAGATTTCTCCACATATACTTCATTTAAATCTTATCTCATTCACCCTTTATTATTGGATAAAGTAGTATAAAGACTGTTTTAATTTTATTAAAGGTGGAAGCTTTGTTTATCTTTCTAGTTTTATGACTTCTAAACCAACCATGCTTTGAATATTAAATGTGAACTGAAGGTCCCAGAGAGAATGGAGAACAGGGAGACCACTTGCCTTGCACACAGCTGGTCTGCATTCAGTCCCTGGCACCATATTTGTTTCTTTGAACACCACCATAGGTGATCCATGAACACAGAGCCAGAATATCCATGAGTCACATGGTATAAACTCCCACCAAAAATATCCCCCAAAAATGGAGGAAGGAGCACATGTTTTCCTGTAATGGAGAAAGGGGCACATGCCTAACATATGACAGGCCATGTAGATACTCTAGGGAGTGACAGTACTATGCCTCTGTTAAGCATTAAAATAATCAACATTGAATTTTCAGAACTGGTCTCTGAGCATCCAGAGGCACATATAAAGAAAATAAAAAATATCCTAGGACTGGATAGCTAGTACACTTGGTAGAGTGCTTGACCTGCTTGCAGCTAACTTCCATGTGATCCATGGCAGCATATGATGGAAAACAAAGGATAATTTATGCTCTTTTGTTTTTATTTTTTAAAAAAAGGGGGCAGATGTAGCCCAATTCCCCCATTCCTCCTGTGTAACCTTACCTACAGTAAAGACCTGCCCATTTCTGGGCGGGGTCTTTGGTAGGTAACAAAAAGGCCTCAGGGGCAAGGGGATTTGCATGGATAGAGGTTGGAGAAAAGGCCGGAGGAAAGATGGCTGAAAGACAAGTTAGAATGCAGGGCTGAATAAGGATCTAGTATAAATGTTTATGATATAGGCCACATTTGTTGACTAGGGCCTGGAATAAAGAAGATCTACCTTGAAGCCTGCCTGTGAGTTTTCTACCCATCGCTCTCCTGAACTTTCAGACCATCCTGCTGGTGGGGGTTGAAGCCATGTGGCCTGGGACGGCAGAGAAAGGCCCCTCCATTTATCCCATCGTCATCCAGCTCCAACCAAAGGGCCTCTTTATTATTTAATTCTACAGGTTGGTCTTGTTTTATTGTGATGTATGCTAGTCTCTGGTGCTGTGGTCTCATTGTTGTTTTCATTTACATCTCCATGATGAATAGCGCCCATCTATATGTCTTCATTGATGAAATGTAATTTTTTCTCTTCCTCTCTTTTTTTTCTCACCTTTCCTTATATTCCTATCTTTATTTCTTTCTTTTCCTTTTAATGACATGTTTACAACTTATAATAATGGAATATATTAGGGTTTTCTTCTCACTGGCTGTTTTAAGTACTCATTTTACTAACTATATAATTTGATACTGTTTTGTTAGTATATTTATTATGTTAATTTGAGGCCTCAAAATCTTTGCAGACACCTCTCTCAAGTGACTGGGAAGATCTTAATTCTAATTTCTTTCACAGTCATTCTTTGCATTTTTCCTTTCCATGTAGTACTCCTATTATTCAGCAACTGTATCTATTCATTTGTATCTGTGAAGAAATAACTTATGATATAAATATTTATCTAAAATCTTTGATATAAATATTTAAAGTTGGTGGAAATAAATATTGTTTATTATTGAAGTATTCAGCAACTTTTGTGGCATTCTTCTTTATGTAGAGATAATTCTATTTTTTTTCTGTTTTAGGGTCACACCCAGTGATGCACAGAAGTTACTTCTGGCTATGCACGCAGAAATTGCTCCTGGCTTGGGGACCATATGGGTTGCTAGGGATCAAACCCAGGTCCATCCTGGGCAGCCATGTGCAAGGCAAAGACCCTACCACTGTGCTATGACTTTGGCCTCAGATAATTCTACTTTTATTGATTATATTATAACTCTCTTTAAGAATATTTTGGAGAATAAAATTTGTAAAGTTAAAGTCAAAAATAATAAAAAGCAAACAGAAAAATTGAAATCCATAAAATGTAAACATGAATTTTTCTAAAATCATGTGATAGTATATCAGTGAGATGTCATGTTTATGATGTCTTATTTTATATTTATATGTGCACTTTTAAGCACAGAAAAATACTTATTTGTTTGTTTGGGGCCACAGTTACTACTGTTCAAGACATTCATCTAGCTCTATGCTACAGGCACCAATGTGGTACTGTGATCAACACGGAGTGGAACTTATGCAGAAGGTTAGTTGATGAGATTTTTCTAATGCTGGATGGTGTTATTATTCCAAAAGGCAAGAGTATGCCAGCATAAAGTGCAAATAGAGGGCCTTAACCCTGAAATAGAGGCGATGGACGTTGAGACAACATGAAGTAGCCCAGAGAAACAATCTACACTTGCAATCTGGACCCATAGATGGGAGGGATTTAGGGCTATCAATCTGGTCAAGGTTCAAAACATCCAGATATGACAGAGGCTATTCACATTTTGTATTTGTTGTTGTTGTTGCTGTTTCCTGCTTTTAAGGGACTTTCTTATCTTTGAGACCCCATGAGTAGGTGGCCATCCAGTCAGTGTTTCTTCCCCACCTTTTACTCAGTGTCTCATCATGGAGCTAGGATTTGTTTTAGGAAGGGCATCACTACTCGTGTCCTTCCCAGAGGAATCAATGAAACAGCATTTCAGTGCTGCCCACAAACATTCATCTCCATGTCCACCTCTGGCTCCTGATTTCCTGTTAGTCAGGTCACACCTTCTGCTTCTGGGGGTCTCAGTCCTTGACTGTCTTCATGCAAAAGTTCTAGACCATTGACGAGGCAAGAGGCTGCTTTACACATAACCGAAAACTGAAATCCCCTGAATATTGTTCGAAGAGGTGAGAGCAACAGACCTCTGCTCCCAAAGGAGCTCCAGGAGGCAGGGGTTTCTCTGAGCTGTGTCATCCCCATCATCTTTCCTCTGACCCCCACAACACCCAGAGTCAGGAAAACCGGCAGAGGACACAGAGCACATGGATGTAGCAAGAGGGAGAGGAACCGATGACATCACAGTATCTGCCAACTACCCCAGGGCCACCGCAAGTCTCCATGGCGCTCAGGCCTTATCTAGGGCCGGCAAATCCTCACTTTCCTGAATTGACGGAGGAGGAGGAAGAGGAAGAGGAGGAGGTGGAGGAAGAGGAAGAGCTGGAGGAGAAGGAATAGACGAGGAGGAGGTCAAGAGTCAATTGATGGTGATGTGTTTTCACATATGCACCCATCCTCCTCCTCTGAATTGGATTCTGGCTGCTGCAGGGAAGAGGGGTGGTCGTTAAGGGCTGCAGCAGAGCTGCTGGTTAGGGGACCAGGGTGACCCCGGCCTGATCTGTCTTGAGCCCTTGGAACTGCCCTGCTTCTGGACAAAGGCCTTCAAATTGGCGCCTGCCTCTGATCAAAGGCCTTTCAAAACTTGGCGGAGTCTCAGAAGCAATCAACCGGGAACCCCAAGAGGACTTATCATCCAAGCACTCAGGGAACGACACTAAGTCTGGAGATACAAGTGCTCTGCACCCCTCACCCCATGTCCATCTGGGGGCAGCGGCCACTGTGTGACCTCCCTTCTACTGCTCCTCCCTGGGCCCCGCGTTCTCTGAGGGACCATGTCTACACTGGCATCCTCAGAGTTCTTGCCTGCAACTTGAGAACAGGGAAGACCTGGGAAAGTTGATTCCTTCCCTCTGACTAAGGGGGCTCTCCTCACTGCCCTCCTTTGCTATAAAAAAGAGAGAGGTGGAGGTATATGGGCAACACAGAGAAGCCTCAGTTGAGCAGCAAAGGAAGACTTGAGTGAGCACAAGGAAAGCTTTCTCTCGGATTTTGGACACAGATGCTACAACAGGCCCACAGCCATGGTAGCAACTAATCCTGCCAAGGAAACTCCTACAATAAGGCCCCTGATCTACGGATTGCCTCAGGGAGGATCTTAGTCCACTGTCTTGAGCAATCTCAAAAGAGGGATCCTTTTGAGGGCCCCCCCCATGAGTCTATGACTTGTGTTCTGCAGAGCACACACTCCAGTTCTCCAACAACTCTGCAATTGGGATTTGACCACAGAAAAAGAACCAAAATCATTTCTGAACTTGAGGTAATGAGCTCCCCTGAACCTCTACTTTTGACTCTGTGGTCTGCTAGAGGAATGATGCTCTATCCTGGCTTCAGACATCCCACTCTCAGTGTGTCTCTGAATTGTCTCCTTCTGAGACAACGTCTTGTTATGAATTCCCCAGAAACACATTCTGCCTCCTTACCTGGGAACAGTGATGGATTTCATGATGTCGCACACTAAGATTTAAAAGAGCAGGGCAGTGCCGCAAAGGAGGGCACATCCTAGATCAAGATAGAAATCCCAGGGCCGGAGAGATAGCATGGAGGTAAGGCATTTACCTTTCATGCAGGAGGTCATCAGTTCGAATCCTGGTGCCCATATGGTCCCCCGTGCCTGCCAGGAGCAATTTCTGAGCCTGGAGCCAGGAATAACCCCTGAGCACTGCCAGGTGTGACCCAAAAACCAAAAAAAAAAAAAAAAAGGTAGAAATCCCTGTCTTGGTATTGTTGAGGTTCATGGGAATAAATTGGAGGACATTCAAAATCCATATCTGCCAGGTAAACTATACACTTGCCTTATGGCAAATGAGACTGGAGCACACAGACCCTGTTTATATAGACATCAGTGACATCACAGGCCACTGAAGTCACAATGGGTCACAGGTGGGGGAGGAGACTCCCTGCTGATGAGGGGCATACAAGTTTAAGATTTTAAACTTTCGACATCTTCTGAGGAAACAGAGGACCTGAAGGGAGCCCTGTCCTACTCTTCTCTGTCTTTCCTGAACTCTGGAAGCTCTCCTCAGAGCCCTGGGAAGCGAACCCCAAAGAAACTACACTTGGAAGTTACCCAGCGAGCCAGTGAGTGAGTAAAAAATGGCTGGATGTGGGGGTTTCCAGGAAGAGTGCTGATTGATCTACCTGCAGAGTCTCCACCCGGCTGTGCTTCTTCTGAGGAAACTGAGGACCTGAAGGGAGCCCTGTCCTACTCTTCTCTGTCTTTCCTGAACTCTGGAAGCTCTCCTCAGAGCCCTGGGAAGCGAACCCCAAAAAAACTACATTTGGAAGCTACCCAGCAAGCCAGTGAGTGAGTAAGAAATGGCTGGGTGTGGGGGTATCCAGGCAGAGTGCTGATTGCTCTACCTGCAGAGTCTCCACCCGGCTGTGCTTCTTCTGAGGAAACTGAGGACCTGAAGGGAGCCCTGTCCTACTCTTCTCTGTCTTTCCTGAACTCTGGAAGCTCTCCTCAGAGCCCTGGGAAGCGAACCCCAAAAAAACTACATTTGGAAGCTACCCAGCAAGCCAGTGAGTGAGTAAGAAATGGCTGGGTGTGGGGGTATCCAGGCAGAGTGCTGATTGCTCTACCTGCAGAGTCTCCACCCGGCTGTGCTTCTTCTGAGGAAACTGAGGACCTGAAGGGAGCCCTGTCCTACTCTTCTCTGTCTTTCCTGAACTCTGGAAGCTCACCTCAGAGCCCTGGGAAGCGAACCCAAAAAAACCTGAAGCTACCCAGCAAGTGAGTAAGAAATGGCTGGATGTGGGGGTTTCCAGGCAGAGTGCTGATTGCTCTACCTGCAGAGTCTCCACCCGGATGTGCTTTTTCTGAGGAAACAGAGGACCTGAAGGGAGCCTTGTCCTGTCTTTTCTGAATTCTTGAAGCTCTCCTCAGAGTCCTGGGAAGCGAACCCCAAAAATACAGCATTCTGAAGCTGCCCAGCGAGCGAGTGAAAACTATGCCTGTCCAGTGGGGCCCAACTGTGAAAAACTGTGAGTGCTGCCTGTGTGTGTCTCTCTACTATCCTGTTGTGTGAACCTCTTGAGAGTGGGCTGAAAAAAGGCTCCAGAAGGCACTTAGCTCCACTTCGCTACGAAGCCGTGCGCTTTTTCTTAAAAAAGAACACCATCACAAGAAAAAAAAAAACCACACTAAGAACTGTGTTGGATCACAGAAGCAAGAATTTCTCTCCAGACTGTCTTCTCTGCTGCGTGCTCAGGCCTAAGATTTGATCCTGTGTGAGGCTTCATCCACAGAGGACTCCCCTAACTTGGAGGCAAGTCAGCCCATCCACAAAGGGCTGAGCCAGAAAAGTGTGCTGTCTGCATCATATAACCAATGAATACGACCACAACACGTAGAAAAACCCACAATACAAGTGTGACAATGGGGAAACAATGCAGGCCAGCATCAGACATAGAGAATGAAGATGACAATTCTGATGACCAGTTAATGACCAACCAACTAATCAACCTCTCAGATAAGGACTTTAGAGTAGCAATATGGAAGATACTCAAAGAACTCAAAGAAACCATGGATAGAGTGGAACAAAACATTAATAAGAATCAAGAAAATATGAAGACAGAAATCACAAAACTCCAAACTGAAATAACATGTCAACTAACAGGCCTGAAAAAATCAGTAAACTAAGTGAATGACAAAATGGATAAGCTCTGGGACAGGGTATCAGAAGCTGAGAATAGACTTGGTGCTGTGGAAGATGAGATACATAACAATTCCATACAGCAGGAGAGATTGGAAAAAAAAACTTAAAGCAAATGAACAGACAATGGAAAAATTAGTCAAAGAATGGGAACAGATGAAAATAGAAGTCTATGATAAGATCAACAGAAACAACTTAAGAATCATTGGAGTCCCAGAGACCCAGGAAGAAAATTTCCAGGAAGAATCAACGGTCAAGAACATCATTAAAGAGAAACTTCCAGAGCTAAAGAATATATGTGATCAAGACATGCATGCTCGAAGATTACCAACCAAAAGAGACCCAAGAAAAACCACCTAGTCACAATGACAAATCCCACAGATAGAGACAGAATTCTGAAAACAGCAAGATCAAAAGGGGAAATTACAATTAAGCAAGCATCCTTGAGATTTACAGCAGACCTGTCACCAGAAACACTCAATGCTAGAAAGCAGTGGTGGAATATTGTGACAAGACTGAATGAAATGAATGCTTCTCCTAGAATACTGTACCCAGCAAAACTCACTTTCTGGTTTGATGGAAGAATACATGGTTTCACAGAAAAAAAAAAAACAGCTCATAAACTTTATAGACACAAAACCAGTCTTAAGAGAAAAACAGAGAGACCTAATTTAAAACAAGACTAACCAAAAGACACACCAAATTTCGATATAAAGATGGCATTAAATCCCAGGACAATTTTTTCTCTCAACGTCAATGGACAAAATGAACCAGTTCAGAGACACAGAGTGGCTAAATGGATCAAAAAACTCAATCCAACCTTCTGCTGCCTACAAGAAATGCACCTGAATAGTCAGAACAAACATAGACTGAAAATAAAAGGCTGGAGAAAAATTATCCAAGCAAACAACACCCATAAAAAAGCTGGAGTGGCCATACTAATATCAGATAACACAAACTTTATACTCAGGAAGGTTGTAAGGGACAAAGATGGACATTTTATATTAATCAAGGGGTATGTAGAGCAGGAAGAAATAACTATCCTAAACATATATGCACCAAATGAGGGTCCAGCAAAATATTTAAAACAGCTGTTGACAAATCTGAAAAACAATATCAATAACAACACAATAATTGTGGGGGACCTCAACACTGCTTTGTCAACACTGGATAGGTCAACCAGACTGAAAACCAACAAGAATATACTAGACGTGAGGAGAGAAATGGAAGAATGAGGCCTAGTGGATATATATAGGACACTCCATCCCCAGAAACCTGGATACACATTCTTCTCCAATGTACATGGGACATTCTCCAGGATAGACTACATGCTGGCACATAAAACATACCTCCATAAGATCAAGAGGATAGAAATTTTGAAGACTACCTTCGCTGACCACAAGGCTCTGAAATTATTTGTGAATTCCAAAGGGACTCAGAAGAAAAATTTTAACACCTGAAGGTTAAACAGCCTCATACTCAATAACCAGTGGGTCCGAGATAAAATCAAGGAGGAAATCAAAAGGTTCCTGGAAATAAATGACAATAAAGACACAAACTATCAGAACTTATGGGACACAGCAAAAGCAGTACTGAGAGGAAAATATATAGCTTTGCAAGCACACATCAGGAAGGAAGAAGGAGCTTACCTGAGTAGCTTAATGACACAGCTAATAGAACTAGAAAGTACTCAACAAAAGGACCCAAAAATAGGAAGACAGAAGGAAATAACAAAGCTGAGAGCAGAAATCAACGAATTGGAAACCCAAAAAACAATCCGAAAGATCAACGAAAGCAGAAGTTGGTTCTTTGAAAAAATAAACAAGATTGATAGACCACTGGCAAACCTAAAAAAGAACTCGTATTAGGAATGAAAAAGGAGAGATCACTACTGATATGACAAAGATTCAAAGGGTAATCAGAAACTACTTTGAAAAACTCTATGCCACTAAAAATGAGAACCTGGAAGAAATGGATAAAGTCTTGGACTCTTATAATCTTCCACGGTTGAAGGAAGAGGATGTAGCATATCTAAACACCCCCATCACCATTGATGAAATAAAAATGGTAATCAAAATCTGCCCAAAAACAAAAGCCCAGGCCCAGAGGGATTCACTAATGAATTCTTTCAAACTTTCCAAGAGGAACTACTGCCAATCCTGGCAAGACTCTTTCATAAAATTGAACAAACGGAAACACTCTCAAATAGCTTTTATGAAGCCAACATCACCCTGATACCTAAACCAGACAGAGATGCTACGAAAAAAGAAAATTACAGACCAATATCGCTGATGAATGCAGATGCAAAGATCCTCAACGAAATCCTGGCAAATAGGATTCAACACCTCATTAAGAAGATCATCCATTATGATCAAGTAGGTTTCATCCCAGGAATGCAAGGAGGTTTAACATCCGTAAGTCTATCAACATAATACACAACATCAACAACAAGAAAAATAAAAACCACATGATCATATCAATAGATGCAGAGAAAGCATTTGATAAGATCAAACACCCATTCTTGATCAAAACTCTCAGCAAGATGGGAATGGAAGGAACCTTTCTCAATATAGTTAAGGCCGTCTACCACAAGCCAGTGGCAAATATTATCCTCAATGGAGAAAAACTAAAAGCCTTCCCTCTAATTTCTGGCACAAGACAAGGCTGTCCTCTCTCACCACTCCTATTCAACATAGCACTGGAAGTACTTGCTATAGCGATTAGGCAAGAAAAATATATCAAGGGAATCCAGATAGGAAAGGAAGAAGTCAAGCTCTCACTGTTTGCAGATGACATGATGCTCTACTTAGAAAACCCTAAAGACTCTACCAAAAAGCTTCTAGAAATAATAGACTCATATAGGAAGGTGGCAGGCTACAAAATTAACACACAAAAATCAGTGGCCTTTCTATACACCAATAGTAATAAGGAAGAAATGGACATTAAGAAAACAACCCCATTCACAATAGTGCCACACAAACTGAAATATCTTGGAATCAACTTGACTAAAAATGTGAAGGACCTATACAAAGAAAACTATAAAACTCTGCTCCAAGAAATAAGAGAGGACACGCGGAAATGGAAACACATACCCTGCTCATGGATTGGCAGGATTAACATCATCAAAATGGCAATACTC
Source organism: Suncus etruscus (assembly GCF_024139225.1). Classification (NCBI taxonomy): domain Eukaryota; kingdom Metazoa; phylum Chordata; class Mammalia; order Eulipotyphla; family Soricidae; genus Suncus; species Suncus etruscus. The sequence goes on along the minus strand of NC_064862.1, from coordinate 8,961,767 downwards.
CCCAAGGCATTATACAGATTCAACGCTATCCCTCTAAAGATACCCATGACATTCTTCAAAGAAATGGATCAGGCACTTTTGAAATTTGTTTGGAACAATAAACACCCTGGAATAGGTAAAGCAATCATTGAGAAAAAGAATATGGGCGGAATTACTTTCCCCAACTTTAAACTTTACTACAAAGCAATAGTTATCAAAACAGCATGGTATTGGAATAAGGACAGGCCCTCAGATCAGTGGAATAGGCTTGAATACTCAGAAAATGTTCCCCAGACATACAATCACCTAATTTTTGATAAAGGAGCAGGAAATACTAAATGGAGCAAGGAAAGCCTCTTCAACAAGTGGTGTTGGCACAACTGGCTAGCCACTTGCAAAAAATTAAACTTAGACCCCCAGCTAACATCATGTACGAAGGTAAAATCCAGATAGATTAAAGACCTCAATATCAGACCCCAAACCATAAGATATATAGAACAACACATAGGCAAATCTCTCCAGGACATTGAGACTACAGGCATCTTCAAGGAGGAAACTGCACTCTCCAAGCTAGTGAAAACAGAGATTAACAGATGGGAATATATTAAGTTGAGAAGCTTCTGCACCTCAAAGGAAATAGTGCCCAAGATACAAGAGCCACCCACTGAGTGGGAGAAACTATTTACCCAATACCCATCAGATAAGGGGCTAATCTCTAAAATATACAAGGCCCTGACAGAAATTTACAAGAAAAAAACATATAATCCCATCAAAAAATGGGGAGAAGAAATGAACAGACACTTTGACAAAGAAGAAATACAAATGGCCAAAAGACACATGAAGAAATGCTCCACATCATTAATCATCATTGAGATGCAAATCAAAACAACGAGATACCACCTCACACCACAGAGAATAGCACACATCACAAAGAATGAGAAGAAACAGTGCTGGCGGGGATGTGGAGAGAAAGGAACCCTTATCCACTGCTGGTGGGAATGCCATCTATTTCAACCTTTATGGAAAGCAATATCGAGATTCCTCCAAAAACTGGAAATTGAGCTCCCATACGATCCAGCTATACCACTCCTAGGAATATACCCTAAGAACACAAAAATACAATACAAAAACCCCTTCCTTACACCTATATTCATTGCAGCACTATTTACCATAGCAAGACTCTGGAAACAACCAAGATGCCCTTCAACAGATGAATGGCTAAAGAAACTGTGGTACATATACACAATGGAATATTATGCAGCTGTCAGGAGAGATGAAGTCATGAAATTTTCCTATACATGGATGTACACAGAATCTATTATGCTGAGTGAAATAAGTCAGAGAGAGAGAGAAAAACACAGAGTGGTCTCACTCATCTATGGGTTTTAAGAAAAATGAAAGACATTCTTGCAATAATAAATTTCAGACACAAAAGAGAAAAGAGCTGGAAGTTCCAGCTCACCTCAGGAAGCTCACCACAAAGAGTGATGAGTTTAGTTAGAGAAATAACTATATTTTGAACTGTCCTAATATTCAGAATGTATGAGGGAAATGGAGAGCCTGTTTAGAGTACAGGCGGGGGTCGGGTGGGGAGGAGGGGGATTTGGGACATGGGTGATGGGAATGTTGCATTGGTGATGGGTGGTGTTCCTTTTATTACTGAAACCCAAACACAATCATGTATGTAATCAAGGTGTTTAAATAAAAAAAAAGATTTTAAACTTTTCTCCTTTTATTAGTTCAGTCACATTTATTCATTTTAAGTTGAATTCTTTATTCAAGTGGTTAGAAATTATTTTTTCTTTTGTTCTCTGGGTATTTTATTATTTTTGGGGGGGGGTCACACCTGGCTGCTCTAGCTTAGGGGTTACTGCTGGCTCTGTGCTCAAAAATCTGGGTGTTTTAGATTTTAGGTATTTTTATTTTTTCTTTATTTAATTTTTTCTTTTTTTAATTATTGTTTAGCATTTTATATATTAAAAAATACTTCACCAGTGCAACATTTCCATCACCAACCCCAAGTGCTCCTCCTCCCCATCCCACACTGGCCTGTACTCTAGACAAACTTTCTACTTCCCTCATTCAGTCACATTTTGTTACTATGGTTCTCAGTGTAATTGTTTCTGTGACTGCACCCATTACTCTCTATGTTGAGCTTCATGTCATGAGCTGGACCTTCCAGACCTCCTCTATTTGTCTCTGAGAATTATTCCAAAAATGTCTTATTTTTCTCAAAACCCATAGATGAGTGAGACCATTTTGTGTCTATCTCTCTCCCTCTGACTTATTTTACTCAGCATAATAGATTCCATATACATCCATGTATAGGAAAATTTCATAACTTCATCTCTTCTGATGGCTGCATAATATTCCATTTTATATATGTACCACAGTTTCTTTAGCCATTCATCTATTGAGGGGTATCTAGGTATTTATTATTGTTATTCATTATTTATTACTATTATTTAGGTATTTTAAATTGTATTTTCTTTAACACCATTGTTACAAGGCTGTTTATGATACAGCTGTAAATATTTTCAAATTTTCAAAGGTGTTCATGATTGAGCTTCAGTCATGCAATGTACAACAACTTTCACTGGTGCACATCTCCCACCACCAGGGTCACCTGTTTCCCCCTGCCTCTGCCCTGCATGCTCTTCTGCCAGACATTTCTATTTCTTCACCTTTCCTTTTATATACTGTGGTTTGCAATACTTAAGTGGTATCATCACACCACTGTCTTCTTGTCCACAGTGATCATTCCCAGTTATCACTGTCATAATGGTTCCTCTCTGTCCTAACTAAACCTCCAGCTACTTGTACCAAGCTTCCTACAATGTACTAGTCTTCCTGGTCCTTGTCTCTATTGTCTTTATATATTATTACCAAACTTTATATTTATAACCCATGAATGTGTGTGAAAATTTTATCTCTATCCTTATTCTGCTGACTCATTGTGTTCAGCATAGTACTCTATATCCTTCAGTATATTAGCAAAATTCATGACTTCATTCTTTCTGACAGCTATGTAGTTTTACATTGTGTAGATGTACCACACTTTCTTGACATATTCATCTTTGCTTGGCCACCTAAGGTGTTTCCAAATTCTGACTATTGTGAAGAGCACTTCAATGAACATAGGAATGCAGAAGGTTTTTCTGTATTGTGCATTTAGACTCCTAAAATATCGCTTCTCAGCCTTTTGGCTAAGATCAAGTGTAGTAGACTCCTAAAGTATGTTTCTTTTTTTTTTTTTTTTTTTTTTTATTTTTTATCTTTATTTAAACACCGTGATTACAAACATGATTATAGTTGTATGATTACAGTCATGTAAAGAGCACCCCCCCTTCACCGGTGTAACATTCCCACCACCAATTTCCCAGATCTCCCTCCTCCCCACCCCCCTACACCTGTACTCGAGACAGGCTTTCTACTTCCCTCATTCATTCACATTTTATGATAGTTTTCAGTGTAGTCATCTCTGCAACTGCACTCATCACTCTATGTGATGAGCTGCATGTCCTGAGCTGCACCTACCAGCCCTCATCTCTCTTGTCTCTGAGATATTGTTAAAAATGTCCTTCATTTTTCTTAAAGCCCATAGATGAGTGAAACCATTCTGCGTCTTTCTCTCTCCCTCTGACTTACTTCACTCAGCATAATAGATTCCATGTACATCCATGTATTGGAAAATTTCATGACTTCATCTCTCCTGATGGCTGCATAGTATTCCATTGTGTATATGTACCACAGTTTCTTCAGCCACTCATCTGTTGAAGGGCATCTTGGTTGTTTCCAGAGTCTGGCTATTGTAAATAGCGCTGCAATGAATATAGGAGTAAGGAAGGGTTTTTTGTATTGTATTTTTGTGTTTCTTGGGTATATTCCTAGGAGTGGTATAGCTGGATCGTATGGAAGCTCAATTTCCAGTTTGTGAAGGAATCTCCATATCGCTTTCCATAAAGGTTGTACTAGACGGCATTCCCACCAGCAGTGAAAAAGAGTTCCTTTCTCTCCACATCCCCGCCAGCACTGCTTGTTTTCCTTTCTTGTGATGTGTGCCAATCTCAGTGGCGTGAGGTGGTACCTCATAGTAGTTTTGATTTGCATCTCCCTGACGATTAGTGATGTTGAACATCTTTTCATGTGCCTTTTGGCCATTTGCCTTTCTTCTTTTTCAAAGTGTCTGTTCATTTCTTCTCCCCCATTTTTTGATGGGGTTAGTTGTTTTTTTCTTGTATAGTTCTGTCAGTACCTTGTAAATTTTGGATATTAGCCCTTTATCTGATGTGTATTGGGTGAATAATTTCTCCCACTCAGTGGGTGGCCTTTGTATTCTGGGCGCTATTTCCTTTGAGATGCAGAAGCTTTTCAGCTTAATATAGTCCCATCTGTTTATCTCTGCTTCCACTTGCTTGGAAAGTGCTGTCTCCTCCTTAAAGATGCCTTTAGTCTCAATGTCCTGGAGTGTTTCACCTACATGTTGTTCTATATACCTTATAGTTTCAGTTCTGATATCAAGGTCTTTAATCCATTTGGATTTTACCTTTGTATATGGTGTTAGCTGGGGGTCTGAGTTCGCTTTTTTGCAAGTGGTTAACCAGTTGTGCCAACACCACTTGTTGAATAGGCTTTCCCTGCTCCATTTAGGATTTTTTTGCTCCTTTATCAAAAACAAGGTGGTTATATGTCTGAGGAACCTTCTCTGAGTACTCAAGCCTATTCCACTGATCTGAGGGTCTGTTTTTATTCCAATACCATGCTGTTTTTATAACTGTTGCTTTGTAATACAACTTAAAATTGGGGAAAGTAATGCCTCCCATATTCCTTTTCCCAAGGAGTGCTTTAGCTATTCGAGGTTGTTTGTTGTTCCAGATGAATTTCAGAAGTATTTGATCCACTTCTTTGAAAAATGTCATGGGTATCTTTAGAGGAATCGCGTTAAATCTGTACAATGCTTTTGGAAGTATTGCCATTTTAATGATGTTGATCCTGCCAATCCATGAGCATGGTATGTGTTTCCATTTCCGCGTGTCCTCTCTTATTTCTTGGAGCAGTGTTTTGTAGTTTTCTTTGTATAGATCCTTCACATCTTTAGTCAGGTTGACTCCAAGATATTTGAGTTTGTGTGGAACTAATGTGAATGGGATTGTTCTCTTAATGTCCATTTCTTCCCTATCATTATTCGTGTATAAAAAGGCCATTGATTTTTGTGTGTTAATTTTGTATCCTGCCACTTTGCTATACAAATCTATTATTTCTAGAAGCTTTTTGGTAGAGTCTTTAGGGTTTTCTAAGTAGAGTATCATGTCATCTGCAAACAGTGAGAGCTTGACTTCTTCCTTTCCTATCTGAATTCCCTTGATATCTTTTTCTTGCCTAATCGCTATAGCAAGTACTTCCAGTGCTATGTTGAATAGGAGTGGTGAGAGAGGACAGCCTTGTCTTGTACCAGAATTTAGAGGAAAGGATTTTAGTTTTTCTCCATTGAGGATAATATTTGCCACTGGCTTCTGGTAGATGGCTTTGACTATATTGAGAAAGGTTCCTTTTATTCCTATCTTGCTGAGAGTTTTAATCAAGAATGGGTGTTGAACCTTATCAAATGCTTTTTCTGCATCTATTGATATGACCATGTGATTTTTATTTTTGTTGTTGTTTATGTTGTGTATTATATTAATAGATTTACGGATGTTAAACCATCCTTGCATTCCTGGGATGAAACCTACTTGATCAAAGTGAATGATCTTCTTGATGAGGCACTGGATCCTGTTCGCCAGGATTTTGTTGAGGATCTTTGCATCTGTGTTCATCAGGGATATTGGTCTGTAATTTTCTTTTTTGGCAGCATCTCTATCAGGTTTTGGTATTAAGGTGATGTTGGCTTCATAAAAGCTATTTGGAAGTATTCCTGTTTTTTCGATTTCATAAAAGAGCCTGGCCAGAATTGGTAGTAGTTCCTCTTGAAAGGTTTGAAAGAATTCATATCGTGAATCCATCAGGGCCTGGGCTTTTGTTTTTGGGTAAATTTTTGATTACAGTTTTAATTTCCTCAATAGTGATGGGGGTGTTTAGATATGCTACCTCTTCTTTATTCAACCGTGGAAGGTTATATGAGTTCAGAAATTTATCCATTTCTTCCAGGTTCTCATATTTAGTGGCATAGAGTTTCTCAAAGTATTCTCTGAATACCCTTTGAATCTCTGCAGTATCTGTAGTGATCTCCCCCTTCTCATTTCTAATACGCGTTATCAAGTTTCTCTCTTTCTTTTGCTTTGTGAGTTTTGCCAATGGTCTATCAATCTTGTTTATTTTTTCAAAGAACCAACTTCTGCTTTCGTTGATCTTTCGGATTGTTTTTTGGGTTTCCACTCCGTTGATTTCTGCTCTCAGCTTTGTTATTTCCTTCTGTCTCCCTATTTTTTGGGTCCTTTTGTTGAGCACTTTCTAGTTCTATTAGCTGTGTCATTAAGCTACTCAGGTAAGCTCCTTCTTCCTTCCTGATGTGTGCTTGCAAAGCTATAAATTTTCCTCTCAGTACTGCTTTTGCTGTGTCCCATAAGTTCTGATAGTTTGTGTCTTTATTGTCATTTGTTTCCAGGAACCTTTTGATTTCCTCCTTGATTTCATCTCGGACCCCACTGGTTATTGAGTATGAGGCTGTTTAACTTCCAGGTGTTAAATTTTTCTTCTGTGTCCCTTTGCAGTTCACATCTAACTTCAGAGCCTTGTGGTCAGCAAAGGCAGCCTGCAAAATGTCTATCTTTTTTATTTTATGGAGGTATGTTTTATGTGCCAGCACATGATCTATCCTGGAGAATGATCCATGTACATTGGAAAAGAATGTGTATCCAGGTTTCTGAGGATAGAGTGCCCTATATATATCTACTAGGCCTCTTTCATCCATTTCTTTTTGCAGGTCTAGTATATTTTTGTTGGGGTTTCATTTGGTTGACCTATCAAGTGTTGGACAAGCCTGTGTTGAGGGTCTCCCACAATTATTGTGTTATTATTGATATCCTTCTTCAGATTGTCAACAATTGTATAAATACTTTGCTGGACCCTCATTCGGTGCGTATATGTTTAGGAGAGTGATTTTCTTCTTGCTGTACAAATCCCTTGATTAGATACATAATATCCATCTTTGTCCCTTACAATTTTTCTGAGATATAAAGTTTGTGTCATCTGATATTAGTATGGCCACCCCCCGCTTTTTTAAGGTGTTGTTTGCTTGAATGATTTTCCTCCAGCCTTTGATTTGAGTCTATGTTTATTCTGGACTATTTAAGGTGTGTTTCTTGTAGACAGCAGAAGGTTGGCTTCAGTTTTTTGATCCATTTCGCCACTCTGTGCCTCTTAACTGGTGCATTTAGTCCATTGACAATTGAGAGAAATAATTGTCAAGGGATTTATTGCCATCTTTGTGTAGAAGTTTGGTGTGTTTTTTTGTTCTGTCTTGTTTTTAGAGTAGATCTTTCAGTTTTTCTTTTAAGGCTGGTTTTGAGTCTGCAAAGATTTTGAGCTGTTGTTTATCTGTGAAGCCGTGTATACATCCGTCAAACCTGAAACTTAGTTTTGCTGGGTGCAATATTTCTTGGCGAAGCAATTTATTTCATTGAGTTTTGCCACTACGTCCCACCACTGCCCTTCTGGCCTAGAGTGTTTCTGTGTGACAGGTCTGCTGTAAATTTCAAGGATGCTCGTGGAATGTAAATTTCCCTTTTCGATCTTGCTGTCTGCAGTATTCTATCTCTATCGGTGGGTTTCATCATGGTGACTAGGATGTGTCTTGGGGTGTTTCTACTGGGGTCTTTTTTTAGCTGGTACTCTTCGGGCATGCAGGATTTGGTCACATGTTTTCTTTAGCTCTGGTAGTCTTCTCTGTGATGATGTTCTTAACCATTGATTCTTCCTGAAGATTTTCTTCTTGGGTCTCTGGAACTCCAATGATTCTGAAGTGTTTCTGTTGAGCTTATCAAAGACTTTCTATTTTCATCTTCTCATATTCTTTGAGTAAATTTTCCATTGTTCTGATCATTTGATTTGAGGTTTTTTTCTAATCTCTTCTGCTGTGTAAAGTTGTTATGCATCTCATCTTCTAAAGCACTAATTCTATCCTCAGCTGCTGTTAACCTGTTGGAAAAAACTCATCCATTATGTTCTTCAATTCGTCTATTGAGTTTTTCAGACCTGTTATCTGATCTGATATTTCAGTTTGGAGTTTCTTTCTGATTTCTGTCTTCATATTCTCTTGATTTTATTAGTGCTCTGATTTATACTTTCTTTGATATCTGATAGCAACCTCCATATTTAGTCTCTAAACTCCATTTCTGAAAGACTGCTTAGGTAGTTGGTCGTTGTTTGGGTCATCAGAGTTTCCATCTTCATTCTCTATGGTTGAAGTTGGTCTGCGTAGTCTCCCCATTGTCTCGCTTACGCTGTGGGTTTTTCTACGTGTTGTGGTGGTACTCATTGGCGAGGTGGAGTGCGCGGCTGCGAAGCGCAGCGGAGCGGCCGCGCTCCGGCCCCAAACACTCACCTCAGCCGAGGCAAGCCGTCAGGGGATGCCTGGGGAGGCCCCAAGTGTCTGCCAAGCAAAGAAACCAGCACAATCCACAACTCCAACAGAAAACTCACAGCCCCAGCGAGACACGCCTTGAAGAGATTAATGCTGAATCAGGTCAAAGTTCCCAGGTTGATGCGGCTGGGGGAGGTCCCAAAATGTCTGCCGGGCCTAGGGGTCCAGCAGTCAGCCTGATCTGCAACTCCGGCCCCCAAACACTCACCTCAGCCGAGGCAAGCCGTCAGGGGATGCCTGGGGAGGCCCCCAAGTGTCTGCCAAGCAAAGAAACCAGCACAATCCACAACTCCAACAGAAACTCACAGCCCCAGCGAGACACGCCCTTGAAGAGATTAATGCTGAATCAGGGTCAAAGTTCCCAGGTTGATGCAGGCTGGGGGAGGTCCCAAAATGTCTGCCGGCCTAGGGGTCCAGCAGTCAGCCTGATCTGCAACTCCGGCCCCCAAACACTCACCTCAGCCGAGGCAAGCCGTCAGGGGATGCCTGGGGAGGCCCCCAAGTGTCTGCCAAGCAAAGAAACCAGCACCATCCACAACTCCAACAGAAAACTCACAGCCCCAGCGAGACACCCCTTGAAGAGATTAATGCTGAATCAGGTCAAAGTTCCCAGGTTGATGCAGGCTGGGGAGAGGTCCCAAAATGTCTGCCGGGCCTAGGGGTCCAGCAGTCAGCCTGATCTGCAACTCCGGCCCCCAAACACTCACCTCAGCCGAGGCAAGCCGTCAGGGGATGCCTGGGGAGGCCCCCAAGTGTCTGCCAAGCAAAGAAACCACCTAAAGTATGTTTCTAAGAGTGATACTGCTAGATCATATGGAAGCTCCACTTCCAGTTTGGGGAGGAACATCCATATTTTTTTCAAAAAAGACTGAATAAGTTGACCTTCCAAAGAGCAGTGTAGGAGAGTCCCTAACTTCCCACTTCCCCACCACCACCAGTTCTTGTTCTTTTGCTAGGTGTTCTAGTTTCTTCAGTGGATGATACCTCATTGTTGTTTTGATTTTCATCTCTCAGATTAGTAATGATGTGAAGCAATCTTATGTCCTTTTGGCCATTTAAATATTTTCTTGAGAAAATGTCTGTTCATTTATTCTTTCCATTTTTTGATGGAGTGCTCTATTTTCTTCTTGTTATGCTCAACCTCTGTTTTTTACCTTTTTGAAATTGACCCCTCTTCAGATGGGTACCTGGTGAATAGTTTCTCCCTTTCTATGGTTAGTCTTTGTATCATAGCCACCATTTTCTTTGAGGTGCAGAAGCTTCTTCATTAATAAAATTCTATTTGTTTTTCTTAACTTCCACTTGGTTGGTCAGTGGTGTTTCATTCTTTTCTTTTATAATTTCTTTATAAATGTCGCAGCCCTCCCATGAATAATTTTGCAACCATGGTGCTTAAATATTCTTTTGTTTTTATTTTTTTATCTGCTTTGCTTAATGGTTATGGTGTATGTGTGTAGGGGGGAAACCTTAGGTGTTTACCAGCTTACACTTTGTTTTGTGTTCTGGGATCACTACCAGAACAATTTTGGTGAACAATATTGAATGTCAAGAACTGAACTGAGGATGAAACCATGTGGGTCTATGCGATTTGCATTGCACACAAATTCCTTTTATTTTGATTGGAGATAATGTTATAAAGATAATAAAAATACATATCTAATTTTTGAATGCTCTATCTTTAAAATGAAAAGTTATTTTAAATGTTTAAGTGGTAAAAATAAGAAATGAGCAACAAATTTTCTGTGAACGACCATTTTGCTATGCTCATTTTTACCAATTTTCCAGAATTAGAAAATATGTTCATGCTTTCTGATATCTTATCAGATACATTAGTGAGCTTATTTTTAGGAGGTATGGGTATGACCACTAAAAATCTGTTTTAGACAGGGTGATTTGACTAAAGAAGCTATAGTCTAAAGAAGCTAAAAATACTAATATTTTATCTTTACCTCACACATCAACATTTGATATTGTTTCTCTTTAGATGACTTTGGCAAGGCAAACATTTCTGCTGAGTTTTTATGTTTAACTATATATATGTGTATATATATACATATATATATATATATATATATATATATATGTTCTCAATACTCCTGCTGACACTTGCTTTGTGGCCCTTCTTCTCATTACCCACCCCCAAATGTGCATGGTTGCATGCTACTGATTCAGCTCCAGAAGGTTCCCCATCTCAAGGGCACTACCTAATCTCTTAGTGCTGCAAATCATTTCTCAAACTCAACAAGATCATGGTGTGTGACGAAAATATGCCCTGGACTACACCCCCACAAGAATATCTCAAAATACTTTAGGGGAAGCCTATATTTTCTTTATATGTTTAATACCTCTATAATAATACCTCTTAGTATCTTTATTCGCAAATATAAGGTATCCTTTTACATCAATTTTCTGTTTAATTACTTTTTCGAAACTTTATTTTGTTTGTTTCCTCTATTATAAGTTTTTTTTTTCCTTTAAGTTTACCTGTATTGGCTCTGCTTGGTACAAAAACTTAGAAGAAAAAGTCTTGCAGGGATAAAAGCTCAGTTCAAAACCAGGGTACAGAAATTGTGTATCCTGTCATTCTTACCCCAAATGAACCAGCAATATGATGTGGCACCACTCCATTTTGCAAAGGCATACTAAAAATGGGGAAATTTTAGGTATAGAAACAAAATCTTATCTACTAGAGATAAGAACCCATACATTTTATAATACAGGAGTGCCTCCCAACTTGAACATGTATCATGTGGACCCAACTTAGATTCCTTATGATCAGGCAGCAACTGTCTAATCCCTAACTCTAGATCCCAGAGAAAGAACTGACACAATTCCCTGTAACAGCACCAGGAACCAAACTCCCACGGGGAAATTTCTAATGCTGCTCTGGCACCAACTTGCACCAGTTTTGTTAAGATATCCTGACAATGAGGAAACATCAACAGTCTAAGAGCAGGTTGTCCTAACTTATCATCTAATGGTAAGATGAAATCAGAAGACAATCACTCTTAGATCTGTGCAAACTACAAGATCGCTAACTACAGAAGTCTGACTTTATCAACCTTGACTGGGCAGATCCTATCTTGGGACCAATAAGAAAGAACCTATCTTAGATTTTGGCATAGGATCTGTACAATAACCAAGATATCTAATTCCAGAGGTCTGACTTTGACAACTGCAATGGAGCAGATCTTCTGGAACCACAATAAAAGACTCTATCCTAGGCTTCGTACTAGGATCTGTGCAAAAACCAAGACCACTAATTACAGAAGACTGCTTACAACAACAGTGATGGAACAGAAATTCTAGAACTGTAAAGAAAGACTTTATCCTATACTCCATTGCATGACCTGTACAAATACCAATATTTCTAATTACAGGGCCTAATTTTATTACTCACAACTGAGTGAAAAGTTTCCTGGCACCATAAAAAGACCTAGGGGTATGAAAATGAGTGTGTAGGAATCTGTAGTTGTTCCCATGGCAGTATGCTTCGATGGCAGAGAAACCCAGTATCTCTTATGCCAAGGGAATTCCCTTTCTAATTTTCCCAATACTTACTGTGCCTTTGTAAAAAAAAAAAATAAGAAAGGAAGGTAGGAAGAAAGGAAGGAAGGAAGGAAGGAAGGAAGGAAGGAAGGAAGGAAGGAAGGAAGGAAGGAAGGAAGGAAGAAAGGAAGGAAGGAAGGAAGGAAGGAAGGAAGGAAGGAAGGAAGGAAAAGAAAGAAAGGAAGGGAGAGAGGGAGGGAAAAGGAAGGAAGGGGAGGGAGGAGAGGGAAGAGAAAGGAAGGGAGGGGAAGGAAGGGGAGGGAAGGGGAAGGAGGGGAGGGGAGGGAAGGAGGGAAAAAGAGGAGAAAGAAGAGAGAGAGAGAAAGAAAGAGAGAGAAGAGAAGAGAGAAAGAGAGAAAGAAGAGAGAAGAAAGAAGAAGAAAGAGAAAAAGAAAGAAAGAAAGAAGAAAAAAGAAAGAAGAAAGAAAGAAGAAAGAAAGAAAGAAAGAAAGAAAGAAAGAAAGAAAGAAAGAAGAAAGAAGAAAGAAAGAAAGAAAGAAAGAAAGAAAGAAAGAAAGAAGAAGGAAGGAAGGAAGGAAGGAAGGAAGGAGGAAGAAGGAAGGAAGGAAGAAAGAAGAAAGAAAGAAAGAAAGAAAGAAAGAAAGAAAGAAAGAAAGAAAGAAAGAAAGAAAGAAAGAAAGAAAGAAAGAAAGAAAGAAAGAAAGAAAGAAAGAAAGAAAAAGAAAAAATCTTTTCTTTGTAGTTGTCGGTTTTTATTGTTCTTTGTTATTGTTTTTTGCTTTTTTTTGCTTTTTGTGTGTTTTATGTAGTTGCTGGGTTTGTTATTGTTTTTTTTTTATTGGTTGTGGTGGTGATGGTTTGATCATTGTTTTGTTGTTGTTATATTATTCTTTTATCCCTTTCTTCTTTTAAATTGATATTTATAACATCTAGAGCAGGGGTCTCAAACTCAATTTACCTGGGAGCCACAGGAGGCAAAGTCGGGGTGAGGCAGGGCCACATAAGGGATTTCACCAAAAAAAGTCCTCAAACGTCATTATTAACAATTTTAATTATTTCTTCTGAACATGAATAAAACATTAAGTGAAGATCATGAACAGTTCTTCTGAACATGGCATCTTTTGCCTATTCCTTGCTGCCAGAGACTTGACAGCACTTCTAACAAATCTGAACCACATTTGGCTTTAGAAAGGAAGCAGTTGAGACCCTCAGTATGGCTTGAAGATGATCATCAATAAGTCTAGACTTGTACTTTGACTTATTGAAGTTCAATGTGGAGAATAACTTTTCACACAAATATGTGCTCCCAAAAAGGCACATGGTGCGCTTGAACATTTGGGAAAGCTCAGGGAAGCTGGGTGGCAATTCTCTCAAAAATTGCCCATGCAATCTGCTTTTCCAATAATCTCCCTGAACTTGGCTTTGAGATCAGAGTTGCATTGCAGGTCAATGAGCTCCATTTGAAGCACAGGAGGGGCATATTGCACATCAAAGGAAAAGGGGTCCACAAAAATTTGGAAAGTGGCTCTGTGCTTTTTGAAGTCTGCAAATCTGTGATCAAATTCCTTCTCTAGCTTAAAAATAGCATCAACATATTTCTCACCACTGAATGATATGCCTGCATCACAAGTTCCTTGCATGGTGGGAAATAGCAAAGGTTTGTCTGAGAGAGCTGGGATTTCCATAACACAAGTTTTGTGGAGAATGCTCTCACGTTGTCATAGGCAGCACTTATAAGCTGCCCCGGGCCTTGTAACATCAGCTTATGTATGATGTCAACAAGAAAAGCTAAGTCCATGAGCCATTTGTGATCACTCAACCCAGAAACAGCATTCCTATCCTTCTCCATGAAGGCTTTCACTTCTTATCTCAACTCAAAAAATCTTTTCAGGACATTTCCCCTGCTGAGCCAATGTACCTCAGTGAAATAGAGCACATCTCCATATTCTGACTCCATTTCCTCTAAAAAAAAAAAAAAGCCTGGAAACTCCTGTGCTTTAAGGCCCTGGATCTGATTTGGTTGATGCATTTCACAACAGACATTACATTGTCACATGGCAGGCATTTACTGCAAAAGGCCTGCTTATGGATAATGCAGTGAAGAGAAATGGCCTTCTCTACACCCTCCTCTTCAAGTGTTTTTTTGAACAAGCGTCACCAGTTCATTTTTCCTCCCTGTCATCAATGGTACTCCATCAGTTATTATTCCAACAACCTCTTCCATGGCAAACCTGCATTCTCAATGGCATCACACAGATGCCGAAATATCTCATTAGCAGTGGTCTGGCCATGCATCGGAAGTATTGTGAGCAGCTTCTCTGTCAATTCAAAATTGCAATCAACACCACGGACATAAATTGTGAGCTGAGCAGTGTCTGTTATATCTGTGCCCTCGTCAAGAGCAACTGAGTATGCATCAAAACATTTGGCTTTCTCACACAGTTGATGATAAATGTCACTTGACATGTCAAAAATGCACTCTGCCACAGTGTTGGCAGAAAGGCTGATTTTGCTAAACTGACCTTTCTTTTCTGGACAGATAATACTTGCAGCCTGTAACATTCATTTTTTTTAACAAATTCTTTCTATGAATGGTTTCCCTGCCTTAGCAATCATCTCACTACCATGTAACTAACTAGCTTCGACTGATGCAACATTCTCTTTGGTTGCTTTCTTGAAGAAATCTTGTTGCCTCATTAGACATGCTTTAAGACTGGCAACCCGCTTGGATCTCCCATTTCCTCAATATTTTGCACATTCCTCAGCATGTTTAGTTGAATAATGGCATTTCAAGTTGTATTTCTTGTACAGTGCAACTTTCTCTGATCAAATAAGATATGTTGGGATGCCCCTGTGCTCAACAAAGAAATGCTGCATCTCCCACTTTTCCTGAAATTGTCTGTGGTCATCATCAATCTTCCTCTTCAATGCAGGTTTTGATGAAGTCATGATGAAGGCATAACAAAATCTAATTCTGTAATAAACTTCTCTCCCTTCTCTCCCTTAGGCCTCCGATAATGCAAGGACAGGAGCAGCGGAAATGTCGTCTGCGCTAGGTGCGAAGTTTTCGCGATTATTCGCTTACCAAATATTTGCAATAAAAAATCGCAATAGTAAGAAAAAAATCTCAAAAAATTGCATTAAACATCTGCATACCCCGAACGGAACTGCTCGGGGTATGCAAATGTTTAATGCGATTTTTTCTTACTAATGCGATTTTTATTGTGATTATTTGGTAAGCAAATAATCATGAATACTGTGTATTTGAAGGCTGGCCACAGGCCACAAAATGTTGTATGGAGGGCCACAAATGGCCCGCGGGTCGCGATTTTGAGACCCCTGCTCTAGAGAGACTCCTACCAAGATTTTTTCATTATTTTCTTTTCCTTTATTTCCAACAGAACCACATAACTTGAAGCATCTTGTTCTGTCCCATAAATTAAAGACAAAAAAATTATGGTACCAGGACCAGTCATATGAATATTAAGTGGAAATAAAAAATGATTAATTTAAACACAAAACCCAAAGTGAACAACAACAGAATTGATACACAAACTACTACAAATTGTACAAGATAGGACCAATTCCACTAGCATTCTTGGGGGCAAGTGAGGGAGATTATGGGATGCATACTGGTAACTGGGGTGGAGAGAGGACAACATTGGTGGTGGGAATGCCCCTGAATCATTGTCACTATATACCTTAAATATTGCTGTGAAAGATTGAACATAGCCATGCATATTTAAAATGTTGAACATGATGATTTTATTACAATTGCATCTGGAAACTGTACTGGATTTAGTAAAAAATAGTTATTATTCACATGCTTAATACCTGTGAGTGTATTTGTGTGTGGTATAAACAAAGCCACCTTTAGAAATTGTAGGTGCACAATATAGCATTATTAATGACACTCATATGCTGTAGTTCTGATTTCTAGAACATATTCCTTTTGTAGCTAAAAGTATAAAATGCTTAAACCAAATCTACACTTCCATTTCTGGCAACAATTGATGATGTATTCAATTTTTCTCTCTTTTTTAGTATTTTTTCTAATTTATTTAGGAAAATGGAATATTCTAATATTGTCCTAACATTTATTCTCACAATGTTTTTTTGTTTTGCACCACCCCCTATGGTGCTTAGGATTTACTCCTGGCTCTGCACTCAGAAATCAATCCTGGCAGGTGAGGGGAACATATGGGATGCTGGGAATCGAACCTGTGTCAGTCATGATATGATGAGTGCATAATTTTCCCATTCCATTAGCTCTCTTCTAGTTTTAGCCCTTGTTTTTATTGCCATTCAGAAATGTTTTAGTCTGATGTACTCAAATTTATTTAGGTTTGATTTTTTTTCCATTGGCAGTCTATCATCAAAGACATTTTTGATGTATAAATCTTGGAGTGTTCTGCCTATGTTTTCTTCAATGATTTTTTATAGCATCAAGTCTGATTTCAAGGTCTTTAATCCATTTTAATTTGACTTTTGATTTGACTTTTTTGGTAAGGTGTGATGTATGGATCACTTTTTAATTTCTTACAAATGGTTATCTTTCTATAAAAACTTTCAGTATTTTTGCCATTAAGGATAATGTTGACTCTGTGCTTTTTTTTTTTTTTTTTTTTTTTTTTGGTTTTTTGGGCCACACCCATTTGACGCTCAGGGGTTACTCCTGGCTATGTGCTCAGAAATCGCCCCTGGCTTGGGGGGACCATATGGGACGCCGGGGGATCGAACCGCGGTCCTTCCTTGGCTAGCGCTTGCAAGGCAGACACCTTACCTCCAGCGCCACCTACCCGGCCCCGACTCTGTGCTTTTTATAGATAGCTGGAACTACTATCTTAAGGAATTTTCTCTCCAAACCTATTTTGATGAGTGTTTTGATCATGAAAGGGTATTAAATTTTGTCAAATGCCTTCTCTGTGTTGATTGATATGATCATGTGGTTTTTATGTTTATTTTTGTTAATGTGATGTATGATGTTGATTGATTTGCATAATTGAGTCACCCTTTTATCCCTGGGAGGAAACCCACTTGAACATGACATATAATCCTTTTGATGTTCTGTTGGATTCAGTTTGCTAAGTTTTTGTTCAGAATTTTTTCATCTATGTTCATTAGTGAGATTGGTTTATAATTTTCTTTCTTGGTTGTATTTTTGTCAGCTTTGAGAATGAATGTGATATTAGCCTAATAAAAAGAATTAGGGAGGATTCCCGTTGTTGGGTTTTTTGTTTGTTTGTTTGTTTGTTTGTTTGTTTTTGATGTTCTGGAAAAGCATGAGGTTAAATGGTAATGGTTCTTCTCTTCATGTTTGATAGAATTTACTTGTAAATCCATCTGGTCTTAGACTTATTCTTGGGAAGTTTCTTAATTTTTCTTAATTATGGTTTTAATTTCCTTCAATGTGATTGGCCTTAGTAGGTCTTCTAATTCTTCCTTAAGTCTTATGAGATGATGTTATTCCAGGAATCTTTACATTTATTCTGGTAACTCTAACTTAACTGAGTACAGTTTTTCATAATAAGCCCTCATGATGTCTTGGATTTTTTTTGGTAATTTGTCTTGCTTTTCCTTTTTTATTGATTAATTAATTCTTATAAAGATATTTATTTAAGCACCATGATTAAAAGCATATTTGTAGTTCAGTTGTAGTTATATATATATATATATACACACACACACACACACACATATATATATATATATATAAAGAATACCCGTCACCAGTACAATGTTCCCATCACCAATGCCCTCAGTGTTGTAATCTCTCCCCTTTCATTTGTATCTCATTTATGATTTATTTAGGTGTTTTAACTTTTTTTCCTGGTGAGTCTTGTCAGGTGTTTGTCTATCTTGTTTATTCTTTCAAAATACCAGTTCCTGGTCTCATTCATTTTTTTTATTATTTTCTTTGTTTCTATGTTGTTTATTTCTACTCTGATTTTTATTATTTTTTTCTACCAGTGTTTGGGTTCCTTTGCTGCTGGATTACCAAATACTTAAGGTGTCCTTAAAGCTGTTGATTATGTCATTTCCTTTTTTATAATGTTGGTCTCTATTTCTATGAGTTTCCCCTTAAATATTACTTTTGCTTTGTTCCATAGATTTTGGCAATTTGTTTTTTCACTGTCATTCATCTCAAGGATATTTTTTAAATTTTTCCCTTGTTTTCCTCTCTGATCCAGCTACTGTTGAGCAGCATAGTGTTTAGTCTACAGATGTTAGATTTTCTTCATCACTTCTTTTTACAGTCAATATCTCTGTTGAATTGTGGTCTGCTAGGTTGCTCGGCATATTTCTTATATTCGCAATTTTATGTAAATTACATTTGTGTCCTAAATTGTGGTCTATCCTAGAAAAGGTTTCATGTGCTCTTGAGAAGAATATGTATATACCATTTTCTGAGGATGGAGGGCCCTGTATCAATCCATTAGTCCTAATTATTTTAGTTTCTCATTTAGGACTCTTATGTCATTGCTAGTTTATTGTCTGTTGGATCTGTGTAGTGGTGATAATGGTGTGTCAAAATCTCCCACTACTATCACATTTCCATCTTCAGGTTTGCCAGCAAAGGCCTTCCATATTTTTCTGGCTTTACATTTGGTGAATAAAAATTGATCAGTGTTAGTACTTCTTGGTGTAATATTCCTCTGATTAATAAGTAATGTCCTTCTTTGTCTCTGAGTACTTTTTTGAGGGTGAATGTAATTTGGTCTGATATGAGAATGGCTGTCCCAGATTTTTGTTTTGTTTTGTTTTCCAGTAGCATGTATAATAGATTTCCATTCTTTTACTCTTGGCCTTTGTCTATAATTTACTTTTAAATGTGTTTCTCTTTCTTTTCTTTTCTTTTCTTTTATTATTTTTAGCAGCAGAAATTTCTATTTTTTGTTTTCTGGTCCAACACTATACTTTTAATGGGGGAGTTTAGTCCATTGACATTTAAGGAGATTATTGACATAGAGGGCTGTTGTACATTTGTATTGTGTAGGGTGGTTGTTACAATTGGGTGTTTGGATGAGTATTCACCTCTGAGTAGTTTATTTAGAGTCAGTTTAGTTAGCACTAATAGTGCGAGTTCTTTTTTGTTTGAGAATTGTTTTAGTTCTCCTTCCCCCATTTTACTGGGTAGTCATCTCTAGGCTGAAAGTTTCTTTCATTCAGTAGTTTAAATATGTCATTGCACTGTCTTCTTTCCTGAATTGTTTTAAATGGAAGATCTGGTTTGATTCTTATGTTCTTTCTCATATACTTGAGATATTTTTTCTCCCTTATTGCTTTGAAGAATTCATTTCTCTTTGTTTTTTTGTTTTGTTTTGTTTTGTTTTGCCATTTGGATTATTATATGTCTTGGTATTGATCTGTTAGAGTCTATTTTGTTTGGTATTATTTTTGCCTCTTTAATTTGTACAGTCTCTTTCTAGAGAGTGGGAAAATCCTCTACTATTATTTCCTTCACTACTTGTTCTTCCCCTTTTTCTTTTTGTCTCTCCTTCTGATAGTCCTATTAGTCTTATATTATTTCTTTTGTCTTCATTTATTAGGTACCTTACATTTTCTTCCAATGTTTTGCCTCTCATTTCTTTATTGACTTGCTTGTTGTTTTTGTCTTGGATTTTGTCTTAAAATTTATCTATGCAATTCTCTATGTGTATTCTTTGGCTACTATGGCTTGATAGCATGTTTTTTGATGTCCTTAGTTCCATTCATATGGATCTCTCTTCTGATAGAGTTCTTCTTTGAGGTGGTTGAATTATTTGTCTAAGAATTTTTTAATTTTTTGATTAGTAATTTCTAGAATTCCATTGCTAAGACATCAAATCCTGATTTTAGGTCTTCATCTATGGGTTGTATGCACCTTGGAATACTTGGAAATTTGCTAAGATTTCTCTCCATATCCCCAACTGCGGGTATCTTCCTTAGTTTCTCCATTGTTCTTTGCAGTGGGTGGGTTGGAATGCCAGATTTTCATGGTGTTTAAAAAAGTGATTTGTTTAATTGTTTAAGAGGAGATTGGAGGTATATCTATTTTGGGGTTATTTAATCTAGCTAAGCAAGGTTGCCCATGTATGAACGAACTGTTTTGTATTTACTTGGTGCATTGTTCTTCTGGTTTTTGAACTATATACTTTCTGTGTGGGCTTGGGGCTTTTGTGTTGGTTGCTGGAAATTTCTGAGGTTAAAGGGTGGGGTGGGGCTGTTTTTTACTCACCAAATTTATGGGGTGACAAGAGGGCCCATGTCCACCACCACCAGCCAAACGAGGGTCCATGAGGATAGGGTTTGGGGGTGGTTCTGCTGTTCCCACTGGCATTTATGTTTGAGCTAGCCTGGGGTTTTTGTGAATGTGGCTGAGAGATCTAGAGGAGAAAGGCTGTGCTTCTACAATAGTTATTTTTATTTGTTTTTGATTTTATTGTTCTTGGTAACATCCCATGATGCTCCAGGGTTACTCCTCACTCTGTGTCAAGAATTACTTCCGTAGGTGCTCAGCGGACCATATGAAAGTTGAATATTGGAACATGGGTTGGCTGAATGCAAGTCAAAGCACTCTGTCCACTGTTCTATCACTCCAATCTGTCCCCTATACTAGTTCTTTGTATTCTACATGCAAAAGATATCATTCTGTCTTGATCTCCATCTGACTACCTTCACTCAGTATGATACTCTTCAGATCTGTCCAATTAGCAGAAAATTGTATTATTGTATGTTTTTCTTATGGCAAGTAATATTCCATTGTGTATATATGTACTATAATTTCCTTATTCAAGCATCTGTTCTTGGGTACTGGAAAGATTTGCAAAGAATATTGCTATAATGAACACAGAAATTTATCTTTCCTTTCCACATTATGTTTTATGATTCTTCGATGCATATTTCAATAAGTGGATTAACTGGATCATGCAGGGGTCTTCAAACTACTGCCCGGGGGCCACATATTGTATTTATCCCCATTTTGTTTCTACACTTCTAAATAAGATATATGCAGTGTGCATAGAAATTTGTTCATAATTTTTGTTTTTACTATAATCTGGCCCTCCAACAGTCTGAAGGACAGTGAACTGGCCCCCTGTTTAAAAAGTTTGAGGACCCCTGATAGAGGTTCATTTACTAGTTGTTTTTTTTTTGTTGTTGTTTTCGCAGTTGGCTAGACACTTTTCCAAGAAGATTTGACCATTTAACATTCCCACAAGCAGAAAATGAAACTCCTTTCCTCCATACCCACAACGAAATTATTTTCTTTTTAATTTAATTTAGAAAGCATCACTATTCTTATACTAATATATATATACATACATATATATACATATATATACATATATATAAATATATATATATACATATATATACATATATATATAAATATATATATGTATATATATACATATATATACATATATATACATATATATAAAGAGCACAACTTAGATTTGATATTAAGGTTTGAGTCTTTGTTTTTTGAAGCCCTAGGAATATAAAATTATTTTCTGTCTTTAAATCATTTAAAAATAAAGCCCAATATTAATACTTAATTTCTAAAATTAAGTCAATAATAAGATGAATTAATGTAGGTGATGTTTTAAAAGCTTTTAGATCAATGTCATTCCTCTGTTAGGTGTTCTAAAAATTTATCAAACCATATGAATTTGATTTTATTTAACAAGGTATCCACAGTGGCATATATATAGCCTCGTGTATAGCACCAGAAAATTGTCCAGAGACAGAAATTAATATATGCACTTATCACTGTAGTGATAAATAGATTTGTTCACAAACTTGAAAATAACTTAATTTATGTGTGAAAAAATTCTGAAAACTCTGACTTTATTCATACAGTCTTTATAGAAATTGCATTGGTAGCTTTTAATAATTTACTATAAATCTTCTATTTCAGGATAATTTTTCTGGCTCATCCTTGAAAGAATACTATTTTAGACAGATAAATCAATGCAATGTATCGCCTATTGCCATATAATGCAAATATTTCTGAGTAAGTATTTATTTGGAAGGAGCATGAATGGGACATTAAAAACTCATCATCTTGATGAGTTATAACTAATAATAATTTCTGTTTCTATAATGGAGCTGAAATGTCACTGCATTATTTGGATAAGGTCCTTGAAGTTAAGTACACAATAGTCATTGGCTATTTTGTGTTGTCATTTTTTCATCTGACTAGATCAAATAACAAAAGCAAACAACACCCAGAGACACATACATACACATACACACAAGTCAGCATTTTTGATTAGTGGGCTATAGCAACATCGACAATGTTAAAATGCTGATAAATGTTAAATAAGGTATCTCCACTATTTAATATTTAACTACAGATTGTCTTCAACAGATGTACCCTTTAAGAATATCTCAACAGGAAGATATGACTATAGGAAAAAGAGAGAAGATGGAATCATTGAAATTTAAATTTATTTAATTATGACAATTGACTACTGAAATCTAGCTATAGATTGGCCAAATATAAAACAAAAAAGAAAAGAAAGAAAACAAAACAAAACAAAACATAAAAATGGTTAAAAATAAGATTTAAAATCAAATGCTAAGTAAGACATCAGGCTTTTCTTTGATACAGGACATAATATACAGCTTAAGTGCAGACAATTAAGATTTGTGCATTGAGAATTCTATTTACTTGGTGTAGCATTTAAGCTGGCTTGTATCTTAAATCTAGGTTTAAATTTTTAAATTTAAATGCTACTGGTAGATGTGAAGGAATGCACAATTTGGGACTTAGCTGGAAGTAAAAAATCCAAATGAATCATTTTCTCATTCTACTAACGGCTTCAATAAAAGTTATAATTACTAGAACTGGGCTAAATGTAAATATTGTATAAAGCTTCCTGACTAGAAACAAGAAAAACCTGCTGAAGATATAATAATCTAGTAGATAGTAATTAGGAAATATAAATGTTAAGTGATTTTTCAAAAATGTTAAGCCGGTTGAATATATTATTGATGTGACAGAGCATATCCATTGTATAAGTGAGGATCTTAGATCACTGGAACTGCAATAGACTTTTAAAAATGCAAGGAGATATATATTTGGTGTTTCCTATCCCAACCCCAAGCACTCTGGAGTGTTTCAGAAAAATTTCACAATTATAATTGATTATTGCAGATGTTTCAGGTATTTTCAACAGTGAACTCCACAAACTTTTCAAAATGTAGGTGTCTTTCTCTCTTGATATAATTTTTATTAACATAAGTTTTATACTAAATTGGTTTCAGTTAAGATTATCACAATAAATAATTTATCCCTCAGTTTCAATTCATCTCTAATTTTTTAATCTTTAAATTTTTAATTTACTTAAAGTACATGTATTGATAATTAACATAATAAATTATAATGCATTTTATTTCAGGTAAGTGGGAGAAAAAAATTTTTTAAATAAAATAAATAAATAGGGAGAGAAAAATGAATACAACAATAACATTTTTTTTTGTTTTGGTTTTTGGGCCACACCTGGTGGTGCTCAGGGGTTATACCTGGCTATTGCTCCAGACCTGGAGGACCATATGGGAACCAGGGTATCGAACCGACGTCTGTCCTAAACTAGTGTGGGCAAGGCAGACGCCTTACTACTTGTGCCATCACTCCAGCCCCAACAACAGGGAAATTTTTGAAAATATTGTATCTCCAATGAGGTCATTACATAGCTGCCAGAAGGGTTAGTGTTTTTAGTTGCTAATTGACCATTCTGTTATTGCATTTGTTTTCTGAATATTCAGTGGTTTCAGGTATACATTGATGTCTAAATTGGTGTATTCCTAGGGGATGACTGTATTGGATATAAATGGAATTGTTTCTTTTTACAGTCAAGTGGTCTAAGAATTCCAAGTGCTACTGCTGAAACTGGATTTTGATGTGGTTTTGGCTTCCAGGACTTCTGAAAGTAAGAGAAGGCAGGGGAAAGGTGCCCACATTCACCTCCAAAAATTCCTGGTGATATCAACACAAATACTGGCATACCTGGTGTTTGTTCATATTGATGTTTCTACATACAGCTACAGAGCAATGGTGAAGCAAGTTGTAAGCAAAGCATGAGAGATGAGTGCCACAGGTATGTCTCCAGAAGACCAGGGACTTGGCCTGCTCTCTTTTCTCAAGATAGTCAATCTTTTCTCAAGATTTCTTTGAGCTGTCTGGACAATATATTCTTCAAATTCCTCAAAGTTTGATATACATATCTTTGAAAAAGAGTTAGTCTATGGTACTGGCTGTGTGCAGACTTGGCAGCTGTATGTGGACATGATTTAATCTGCCAGGATACTGAAAGTACAAAAAGGTGGGCAGAGAATACCTACTCACTCAAAAAAAAAAAATCTTGTGATAGCAGATCAAAGATATCGCTAAAAAGTTTTAAAGAAAAAAAAACAGAGGAATATTGAACAGTATCACAACTAAACTTATATTCATGGCACATTCATTCAATATTCCATCAGTTTTAAAAAATATCATCTCTAATTTATCCAAGTTGCAAATCTTAGTAATTAAATTATATACCCCATAGTCTATATAAGTCTATAGACTATATAAGCTGAATTTTGGAATAAAACAAGAAAATAAAAAATAACATATTTTATAAATACATAATCAGGATTTATTCAGTTAAGATTCAATAAAATAATATGTATCGATGTGCAAGTAAAACTTAAATAATGTTCAGGATATGAACGATCAAATATATAGTTCTCTAAAACTGAAATAAAATTCAAGTATTTTAGTATATACTTGTATTTAGTATAGAAAATGTGTTTTTTGGGGCCGGGCGGTGGCGCTAGAGATAAGGTGCCTGCCTTGCCTGCACTAGACCGTGGTTCGATCCCCCAGCGTCCCATATGGTCCCCCAAGCCAGGAGCGACTTCTGAGCGCATAGCCAGGAATAACCCCTGAGCATCAAATGGGTGTGGCCCAAAAAACAAAAAAAAAAAAAGAAAAGAAAATGTGTTTTTTGAAATATTCTCAAATTTCTATTTTCATCTGTATGTACTAGTCCAGATAGTGCATTTATAGATTCTTTGAAATTTTATTTTTTATAAATCAGTTGCCATTATTTGATATGTTATTTTCCAATTCTTAGAACTTTTCTTGTTTTCATATGTTTTTCCAATGAATATTAGTATAAAACAAATTAGAGAACTATAAAAACATACATTTGTTTCCTTCATATATAAAATTATATATGTATATATGTATCAGTAAATAAAATATACATAAGCTCACTTTGTCATCTATTAGTGCATGACTCAAAATTTTTCTTTAAAAGTTTTATATGATGAAAAAACCGGCTAACCTTTGCAAAAGCTGGCTCCCTGTGTGTGACACCAGGCGGGGAAAATCCGCGAAAGTAAACCGGCCCAGTGGGGCTCAGCTGTGAAAGACTGTGAGTGTGACCTGTCTATGTCTGTCTACTGTCCTCTTGCGTGAAACTCTTGCGAGTGGGGCAAAAAGAGCCTCCAGAAACCTCGCTCGCCCAGACGCCATTTTCAGGGAGGGACTTCAGAACATAAAAACCGGCTAACCTTTGCAAAAGCTGGCTCCCTGTGTGTGACACCAGGCGGGGAAAATCCGCGAAAGTACACCGGCCCAGTGGGGCTCAGCTGTGAAAGACTGTGAGTGTGACCTGTCTATGTCTGTCTACTGTCCTCTTGCGTGAAACTCTTGCGAGTGGGGCAAAAAGAGCCTCCAGAAACCTCGCTCGCCCAGACGCCATTTTCAGGGAGGGACTTCAGAGCATAAAAACCGGCTAACCTTTGCAAAAGCTGGCTCCCTGTGTGTGACACCAGGCGGGGAAAATCCGCAAAAATACACCGGCCCAGTGGGGCTCAGCTGTGAAAGACTGTGAGTGTGACCTGTCTATGTCTGTCTACTGTCCTCTTGCGTGAAACTCTTGCGAGTGGGGCAAAAAGAGCCTCCAGAAACCTTGCTCGCCCAGACGCCATTTTCAGGGAGGGACTTCAGAGCATAAAAACCGGTTAACCTTTGCAAAAGCTGGCTCCCTGTGTGTGACACCAGGCGGGGAAAATCCGCGAAAGTACACCGGCCCAGTGGGGCTCAGCTGTGAAAGACTGTGAGTGTGACCTGTCTATGCCTGTCTACTGTCCTCTTGCGTGAAACTCTTGTGAGTGGGGCAAAAGGAGGCTCAGAGGAGCACAGCCGCTCCGCTTCGCTACGCGGCCGTGCACTCTTTCTAAGGAAAGAACTCCATTGCAACAAGAAGGAAAAATCACACTAAGAACGGCGCTATATCACAGAAGCAAACATTTCTCTCTGGACTGTCTTCTCTGTTGCATGCTCGGGCCTAAGATTTGACCCAGTGTGAGGCTTCATCCACGGAGGACTCCCCTCCCTTAGAGGCAAGTCAGCCCATCCAGAAAGGGAGGAGCCAGAGGAGTGTGCTGCCTACATCATATAGACAATGAATACCACTACAACACGTAGAAAAACCCACAATACAAGTGTGACAATGGGGAAACAACACAGGCCAGCATCAGACATAGAGAATGAAGATGACAATTCTGAGGACCAGATAATGACTGAACAACTAATCAACCTCTCAGATAAGGACTTTAGACTAGCAATATGGAAGGTGCTCAACAGACTCCAAGAAACCATGGATCGAGTTGAACAGAACACTAATAAGAACCAAGAAAATATGAAGGCAGAAATGACAAAACTCCAAAGTGAAATAACATGTCAACTAACAGGACTGAAAAAGTCAGTAAACGAAGTGAATGACAAAATGGATAAGCTCTGGGACAGGGTATCAGAAGCTGAGAATAGACTTGGTGCTGTGGAAGATGAGATACATAACAATTCCATACAGCAGGAGAGATTGGACAAAAAACTTAAAGCAAATGAGCAGACAATGGAAAAATTAGTCAAAGAATGGGAACAGATGAAAATAGAAGTCTATGATAAGATCAACAGAAACAACTTAAGAATCATTGGAGTCCCAGAGACCCAGGAAGAAAATTTCCAGGAAGAATCAATGGTCAAGAACATCATTAAAGAGAAACTTCCAGAGCTAAAGAATATATGTGATCAAATCCTGCATGCCCGAAGAGTACCAACCAAAAGAGACCCCAGAAAAACCACCCCAAGACACATCCTAGTCACAATGACAAATCCCACAGATAGAGACAGAATTCTGAAAACAGCAAGATCAAAAGGGGAAATCATGTTCAAGCAAGCTTCCCTGAGATTTACAGCAGACCTGTCACCAGAAACGCTCAATGCCAGAAAGCAGTGGTGGGATATTGTGACAAGACTGAATGAAATGAATGCTTCACCCAGAATACTATACCCAGCAAAACTCACTTTCCGGTTTGATGGAAGAATACATGGTTTCACAGACAAAAAACAGCTCAGAAACTTCACAGACACAAAACCAGTCTTAAGAGAAAAACTGAAAGACCTAATCTAAGACAAGACTACCCAAAAGACACACCAAATTTTGAAATAAAGATGGCGTTAAATCCCAGGACAATTCTTTCTCTCAACGTCAATGGACTAAATGCACCAGTTAAGAGACACAGAGTGGCTAAATGGATCAAAAAACTCAATCCAACCTTCTGCTGCCTACAAGAAACGCACCTGAATAGTCAGAACAAACATAGACTCAAAATAAAAGGCTGGAGAAAAGTTATCCAAGCAAACAACACCCATAAAAAAGCTGGAGTGGCCATACTAATATCAGATAATGCAAACTTTATACTCAGGAAGGTTGTAAGGGACAAAGACGGACATTTTATATTAATCAAGGGGTACGTAGAGCAGGAAGAATTCACTCTCCTAAACATATATGCACCGAATGAGGGGCCAGCAAAATATTTAATACAACTGTTGACAAATCTGAAAAATAATATCAACAACAACACAATAATTGTGGGGGACCTTAACACGGCTTTGTCAACACTGGACAGGTCAACCAGACTGAAACCCAACAAGAATATACTAGACCTGAGGAGAGAAATGGAAGAAAGAGGCCTAGTGGATATATATAGGACACTCAATCCCCAGAAACCTGGATACACATTCTTCTCCAATGTACATGGGACATTCTCCAGGATAGACTACATGCTGGCACATAAAACATACCTCCATAAGATCAAGAGGATAGAAATTTTGCAGACTACCTTCGCTGACCACAAGGCTCTGAAATTATTTGTGAACTCCAAAGGGACTCAGAAGAAACACTTTAACACCTGGAAGTTAAACAGCCTCATGCTCAATAACCAGTGGGTCCGAGATGAAATCAAGGAGGAAATAAAAAGGTTCCTGGAAACAAATGACAATAAAGACACAAACTCTCAGAACTTATGGGACACAGCAAAAGCAGTACTGAGAGGAAAATTTATAGCTTTGCAAGCACACATCAGGAAGGAAGAAGGAGCTTACCTGAGTAGCTTAATGACACAGCTAATAGAACTAGAAAATGCTCAACAAAAGGACCCAAGAACAGGAAGACAGAAGGAAATAACAAAGCTGAGAGCAGAAATCAACGAAGTGGAAACTCAAAAAACAATCCGAAAGATCAACGAAAGCAGAAGTTGGTTCTTTGAAAAAATAAACAAGATTGATAGACCACTGGCAAACCTAACAAAGAAAGAGAGAGAGAGAAACTTGATAATTCGTATCAGGAATGAAAAAGAGATCACTACTGATATGACAGAGATTCAAAGGGTAATCAGAAACTACTTTGAAAAACTCTACGCCTACTAAAAAAATGAGAACCTGGAAGAAATGGATAAATTCTTGGACACTTATAATCTTCCACGGTTGAAGGAAGAGGATGTAGCATATCTAAACACCCCCATCACCATTGATGAAATTAAAACAGTAATCAAATGTCTGCCGAAAAACAAAAGCCCAGGTCCAGATGGATTCACTAATGAATTCTATCAAACTTTCCAAGAGGAACTACTGCCAATCTTGGGAAGACTCTTTCATGAAATTGAACAAACAGAAACACTTCCAAATAGCTTTTATGAAGCCAACATCACCTTGATACCTAAACCAGACAGAGACGCTACAAAAAAAGAAAATTACAGACCAATATCACTGATGAATGCAGATGCAAAGATCCTCAACAAAATCCTGGCAAATAGGATTCAATGCCTCATTAAGAAGATCATCCACTACGATCAAGTAGGTTTCATCCCAGGAATGCAAGGCTGGTTTAACATCCGTAAATCTATCAACATAATACACAACATCAATAACAAGAAAAATAAAAACCACATGATCATATGAATAGATGCAGAGAAAGCATTTGATAAGGTCCAACACCCATTCTTGATCAAAACTCTCAGCAAGATGGGAATGGAGGGAACCTTTCTCAATATAGTGAAGGCCATCTACCACAAGCCAGTGGCAAATATTATCCTCAATGGAGAAAAACTAAAAGCCTTCCCTTTAAATTCTGGCACAAGACAAGGCTGTCCTCTCTCACCACTCCTATTCAACATA
This sequence comes from Suncus etruscus, assembly GCF_024139225.1. Lineage (NCBI taxonomy): Eukaryota > Metazoa > Chordata > Mammalia > Eulipotyphla > Soricidae > Suncus > Suncus etruscus. The sequence goes on along the minus strand of NC_064862.1, from coordinate 8,932,203 downwards.
GCACTGGAAGTACTTGCTATAGCGATTAGGCAAGAAAAGGATATCAAGGGAATCCAGATAGGAAAGGAAGAAGTCAAGCTCTCACTGTTTGCAGATGACATGATACTCTACTTAGAAAACCCTAAAAACTCTATCAAAAAGCTTGTAGAAACAATAGACTCATATAGCAAGGTGGCAGGCTACAAAATTAACACACAAAAATCAATGGCCTTTCTATATACCAATAGTAATAAGGATGAAATGGACATTAAGAAAACAACCCCATTCACAATAGTACCACACAAACTCAAATATCTTGGAATCAACTTGACTAAATATGTGAAGGACCTATACAAAGAAAACTATAAAACTCTGCTCCAAGAAATAAGAGAGGACACACGGAAATGGAAACACATACCCTGCTCATGGATTGGCAGGATTAACATCATCAAAATGTCAATACTCCCCAAGGCATTATACAGATTTAATGCCATCCCTCTAAAGATACCCATGACATTCTTCAAAGAAGTGGATCAGACACTTTTGAATTTCATTTGGAACAATAAACACCCTCGAATAGCTAAAGCAATCATTGGGAAAAAGAATATGGGAGGAATTACTTTTCCCAGCTTTAAACTGTACTACAAAGCAACAGTTATCAAAACAGCATGGTATTGGAATAAGGATAGGTCCTCAGATCAGTGGAATAGGCTTGAATACTCAGAAAATGTTCCCCAGAGATACAACCATCTAATTTTTGATAAAGGAGCAGGAAATCCTAAATGGAGCAGGGAAAGCCTCTTCAACAAGTGGTGTTGGCACAATTGGATAGCCACTTGCAAAAAATTAAACTTAGACCCCCAGCTAACATCATGTACAAAGGTAAAATCCAAATGGATTAAAGACCTCGATATCAGCCCCAAAACCATAAGATATATAGAACAGCACATAGGCAAAACACTACAGGACATTACAGGCATCTTCAAGGAGGAAACTGCACTCTCCAAGCAAGTGAAATCAGAGATTAACAGATGGGAATATATTAAGCTGAGAAGCTTCTGCACCTCAAAGGAAATAGTGCCCAGGATACAAGAGCCACCCACTGAGTGGGAGAAACTATTCACCCAATACCCATCAGATAAGGGGCTAATCTCCAAAATATACAAGGCACTGACAGAACTTTACAAGAAAAAAACATCTAACCCCATCAAAAAAGGGGGAGAACAAATGAACAGACACTTTGACAAAGAAGAAATACGCATGGCCAAAAGACACATGAAAAAATGTTCCACATCACTAATCATCAGGGAGATGCAAATCAAAACAACGATGAGATACCACCTCACACCCCAGAGAATGGCACACATCACAAAGAATGAGAATAAACAGTGTTGGCGGGGATGTGAGAGAAAGGAACTCTTATCCACTGCTGGTGGGAATGCTGTCTAGTTCAACCTTTATGGAAAGCGATATGGAGATTCCTCCAAAAACTGGAAATCGAGCTCCCATACGATCCAGCTATACCACTCCTAGGAATATACCCTAGGAACACAAAAATACAATACAAAAACCCCTTCCTTACACCTATATTCATTGCAGCTCTATTTACCATAGCAAGACTCTGGAAACAACCCAGATGCCCTTCAACAGACGAATGGCTAAAGAAACTGTGGTACATATACACAATGGAATATTATGCAGCTGTCAGGAGAGATGAAGTCATGAAATTTTCCTATACATGGATGTACATGGAATCTATTATGCTGAGTGAAATAAGTCAGAGAGAGAGAGAAAAACGCAGAATGGTCTCACTCATCTATGGGTTTTAAGAAAAATGAAAGACACCTTTGTAATAATAATTTTCAGACACAAAAGAGAAAAGAGCTGGAAGTTCCAGCTCACCTCAGGAAGCTCACCACAAAGAGTGATGAGTTTAGTTAGAGAAATAACTACATTTTGAACTGTCCTAATATGAGAATGTATGAGGGAAATGTAGAGCCTGTTTAGGGTACAGGCGGGGGTTGGGTGGGGAGGAGGGAGATTTGGGACTTGGGTGATGGGAATGTTGCACTGGTGATGGGTGGTGTTCCTTTTATGACTGAAACCCAAACACAATCATGTATGTAATCAAGGTGTTTAAATAAAAAAAAATTAAAAAAAAAGTTTTATATGATGTAACTAACTGTTAAGACATTTTTTTCAATGATTGAGATTATAATTGTTTTTTTTTCCACTGATACATAACTTATTAAACACGTTTAGGTTATTTTTAGATGTTAAAATCACAATCCTAAAAAACAGGAGCTTAACTTATCTTTAATTTATATTTCTGTGTCAATGTATTAATATTTTATTTGGTATTTTTTACTTCTATACACATAGACTAAACTTTTGTTACTTTCTTAGAGATTTCATGCAATATTAAAACAATATGAGAAGGTTTATTTTTTATTCTTTGAAATTACTGATAGAACGTTAAAATGTTATTTTTTTCTGGAGTAATAAACATCTTGACCAGCAGAAGTCATCTGGAATTGGAGATATAACTATATGAATGATTTTAATCACATATCAAATTTAATGCACAAATATGAAATTACTAACCTTTTGTTTCATGTTATCAATTTTGAAGAGGAATTTTTCCATTTTAAATATTAATACTCCTTTGTATTTCATGATATTTTCATTTTATAATTTAGCTGTGTATATGTATTTTATCTCACCTCCCTGGAAATTTTGAGTACTATTTTTAATAAACTTCACATTGCAAAAATTTTAATAAAAACAATTTAGCTTTTCGTATTTTCTATGGTAATTTTATTTTATTAGTGTCAATTTCTTTTTAATCCTTTTACATTTTAGAAACCTATTATTATAGTTTTTTAATGTTTCACCCCCTCACCAACCCCCATCTATTATTATAGTGTTTAAAATAGTTTTTTATTTAATTGTATCTCAACTTGTCTATTAATATTATGGTTAAATCATAATTATTTCTTTATTATTTTCATTTGCTCTATTTTTAAAAATGGAATAGTTGTATCATTATTAAGAGAAATACTCATAAATTTTATTACAATTTGACTTAAATGATTTTTGAATTTCCAAAGGCACTGTTTCATTTTGTTTTGAATTTCTCAGTTTTTCAGGGGATCTAGATGTCTCTCAGTGGTTCTATGAACTTTCTACCAGATCTGTACTCAAAAATCACACTGAATAGATTTGTAGGGATACAATTGCTATATATTAATTCTACTTTTAATATTTTTTGGGGATTTTGGGCTACACACAATGACGCTCAGGGGTTACTCCTGGCTATGAACTCAGAAATCCCTCCTAACTTGACGGACCATATCGGACATGGGGGATTGAACTGTGGTCAGTCCTCAGTCAGCCGTGTGCAAGGCAAATGTCCTACCACTACGTCATTGCTCTGGCCCCTCTCCTTTTACATTAAAAATGAAACTTAATAACATTTTCCATAAATATGAACCAGTTTAAATTTCAACCATCAGTTTCTTCACATTCTGTCCCAGAACATTTTGTTCCTGGCTTCATTTGGTTAGTATAGGACAGACTCTGCTCTGAGATGTTTTCTCACAGTTTTCTCTGGAAGTCAAAAATAAGAAATATTTTATTTTATTGTTGTGAACACTGACTGTTTGTATGTGTTCTTTAGAGAAGTACTGCCCAACAAGACATCTCTCTTGTTTTTAAGGGGTTCTTTTGTTGTGTTTTAAGAGTGCTTCATAAAACTTAATTATTAGTCTTTTTTCTCAGAGTTTGGTGTGAAATTATCTTCTTCCATTCAGGAGGATATCACTTTGCTTCTGTGATAGTTTATTTTACAGTACAAACACTTTAAAGGTTGATGTTACTTATTTGTTTAGTTTTGCTTCCCCTGCTAAAAATTTTATCACTGAAAATTTCACTAAAATTTATAACCAGGAGGTTTTGAGGTATGTTTACTTTGATATAATTGAAAGATTTTTGTTTAATATATTGGTCTTTAATGTACTTTAGCTTTAATGCTCTCTCATGTATATCATGTACCGTGTGAGATAATGGTACAAATATCTTCCTTAATTTGTGACTATTTGACTTTTTGTTGGAAAGTCATTTCTTTTTAAATTTGATCTTCTGAACATTTTTGTTATAAATTAACTATAAATCTGTGTGCTGTTTTATATTTGTACTCCATCCTCTTCTAATTGTTGATTTTATTCCAATAGTACATTGTGTTATTACTATAAATTTATATTATAGTTTAAAGTCAGTAGAGTGTTTCTTAGTCATTTCCTTTCATTTCTTTGACAATTGAAGAGAGAACTTTCTGGTTTTGTACAAATTTTATGTAGTATTTTTTCTATGTTTTCCAAGAATTCTATTGGAATTTTTAATAGAGATTGTTTTGAATTTGAAAAGTGCTTTAATTTGGAAAGACATTTTAACAATGCTAATTTTTCCAATTCAAGAACAAGGAATACTTGTCTATGCTTTTTCTATTTGTACATTTTTCAAACAAATGTGGTTATATTTCTGATGTATGTTTTTCACCATATTTGTTAATTTTAATTTAAAGAACTTGATTTTTTTTCCAGGAGTAGGAGAGAGTTGTAACACATCTGCTCTGCTGCTGTCTGGCAATTCCCAAATCAGTGACTTCAGTTTTTCATATTTTGTTTAATTTCCAACTTTTATCATTTAAAAATAGCATGTATGTTCCTCATGTATTCACACAAAAGCCTTGTTTTTAAGAAACATATTTGAAGTTTTCCCTTACTAATGAATGTTAAGGATAATATATCTAATAATGCATTTGCTTCTACATATAAAACTATTAACATACCTTCACATTAAAAGCTATGATAAGTTTTTAAATAAAATTTTACTTGCCCTATAACCAGTATGTAACATTCATAATTTATAAATACAGGTTTCTTAGTTATACTATTTAAGAAAAGAATCTAGCCAGCTGTTCTCATTCTGTATGTATTCTAGAACATCTCAAAGTATGTACCTCAGGCTAAATTTTTCTCATTAACTGAGGTAAGAGCAGACAAAAAGAAAGAAAAAAAAACAAACTTTAAAAATAAAAGCTCCTAAGTCAAACAGGCTTTTTAAAGGTATCCAAATTATAGCTAATACAAATGGAAATGAAATGAGGGAAGAATGCCTTTCAGCACAGAACAAAAAGCCAACAAAAACAAGATTACAGCTATTGAAAAAAATAGAGGTCTCTATTTCTATGTGGCAGAAGTTGGTGAAATATTCCACTCCTGGAGCTATACAAGCAAAGAAGAAATCATTCTTTTTTTTTTTTTTTTCTTTTAGGTAAGAGAGTAAAACTAATGGATATCTCAGCAAGTTTAAAAGCTATGATACCACAATAGTGCAAAAATAATGGTTTCAACTTCTGCAACTACTTTCAATGTTCATTTGACCAATATACTATGTAAAGGAAAATAGACTAATAATGCCTTGTCAGAATTGACGAAGCATGAGAAGTATCAGGAAGGAGAAGTGGTGGAGGTATATATCACAGTTATATCAGATAGTAGCAGACGCTACATTTACACCAAAGGAATGAGAGAGGAAGGAACTTTTTGAAGGTCAACTTAAATGAGCTGTTTATATATTTCCTGTTAACAAAAACACATTTTAAAGGTCAAAGGATTTGAGTCATTGAGAAAATTTAAAATAGCATAAGATGATGCAAGAAATCACATTGAGAGTTAGAATTTTGAGAGTCAGGTCCAATTTATAAAAGGGTGAGAGAAAACTTGACTGCGGTTTCAAACAAAACAATATTGCCAAGCATAGATACTTTATTATAGGATAAAAGCCCTATACTAACTACATAAAATTTGGTTCCTCAGTGACATGCACTAAAGTATTGTCCAACAGAACTGAGTTGCTAAAGGGATATTAGATTATGTAATCAAATGGAAAAAATAGTACCTAAATATTAACATATCTCACTTTCAAATAAATTATTCTTGGGTTTTTTTTTTTGTTTTTTTTTTTTTTTTTGGTTTTTCGGGCCACACCCGTTTGCTGCTCAGGGGTTACTCCTGGTTTAGCGCTCAGAAATTGCCCCTGGGTTGGGGGGACCATATGGGACGCCGGGGCTCGAACTATGGTCCTTTCTTGGCTAGCACTTGCAAGGCAGACTCCTTACCTCTAGCGCCACCTCGCCGACCCCCAAATAAATTATTCTTTTATTTATTTATTTATTTTTTTATTTTTTTGGTTTTTCGGGCCACACCTGTTAGATGCTCAGGGGTTACTCCTGGCTACGTGCTCAGAAATTGCCCCTGGCTTGGGGGGACCATATGGGACGCCGGGGAATCGAACCGTGGTCCTTTCCTTGGCTAGCGCTTGCAAGGCAGACACCTTACCTCTAGCGCCACCTCGCCGACCCCAAATAAATTATTCTTAAAGAAGCAATTGTCAAAAAACTCACTCCCTTTATCAAGAAATGGATTCTTGCTGTAACAGACACAGAGATATAAAGGCATCTTGGAACTAGAGAGACTTACTCTATATGATGAGTTCCATGTGACAATATTGTTGAATGTGTAGTATAGGTATTTAGTGCATCTGTACTCTGTGACAGAAATGATATTTTGCACAATGACTTGGATTGATCAAACTAGTTTGCCTGGAGCCTAGAGTCAGTCCTGTGCCAGGAAACTTCAGGGGTAGGGTCTCCTTGTATTTAGACCATAATTTGTCTTTCCATGTCCCTTATGTTTTGGTGGGCCTATGCAAACAAATGCCACTTTAATACCGTTTTTTACTATGTTCCCTTGACTCCAATCCTTAAGAAAAACAACCCATTAAAACTTTTGAAGTTAACTTAAACTAGTAAGCATGTGCATGGAACTAGAGAAATGTACTTTGCCCTCAATGTTTAAGGAGTTACATAAGTCTAATGTCTTTAGATTATATTGTGTGCTGCTAAGAAATAGTATGTACTACAACTGGGGATTTGAGGGACAAAGTAATTGTATTGTACATGGGTTCAGTTTTGTTTTTCTTAATTTTCTTTGGCTGAAAGTTCAAGGCTGGGATATCATCGATGGGACTACCGAGAATTCTGTTTATGGGTGATTGGGCTTCCACTGTAACTTTACCCTGTCCTCTTTCATTGCATCTTTGTTGTCATAATTAAAATAAAAAAAATAAAAAATAAAAAACAAACAAAAAAAACCTTAAATATAGTTATTACAAAACGGATGGACAAATTGCAGACTACAGAGAACAATTTATAATCACATGTTTAAATTACCAAAGGTTTGAAAACAAATTTATTTTTTTACCTTTAACAGACAAATAATGTCAGATTTTAGAAGTGCTTTGAGTTAAAAGCTTTATATAATATCTTAAGCATTTTGGCTCTAAAAATAATTCACAATATTTAACTATGTTTTGGTTTATTATACATTAGGATGAATGTAAATAGTGAAAGTCATTTGATATATGCTTTACCCTTGCTTGTGGTATTCAAAAATACCATGGAAATCAGAAAATGCTTAAAGATCATGTATAGTATTTAAGGGAATTCTCATAATAAAGGATGATTAACTTCGACTATACAACATCTAAAGTCATATCCATCCACAGTCAACTGCTACCTATGGAAGTGTCCATTTTCAGGATGCCTAATTCAAAAAATTTTCTTGATTTTACATTTCTATTGTGATTAATAGATGGGATGTTTCTCTATATATCATAAAAATGAAAATCCTCATAAATAGTATTGAAATAAAAATATATCCAACAAAAATATATGAACTTTAAGATCTTGAGTAATTTTAAATTTACTATTGAATGAAAAGTACATTTACAGGTTTATAACTTATCAATATTAGTCTTATAGACACATTACACAAATCGTTTATTGTCATCCATTTTTTATTTGCTAGTCCTCCAACGAAATTCTAAATTTTCTGTATTCACCTGCTCTTTTAATTTTTTATATTTTTATTTAAGCACCATGATTACAAACATGTTTGTAGTTGGGTTTCAGTCATAAGAAGAGAATAATCCCCTTCACCATAGTCCACCAGCAATGCCCCCATCACTCTCCTACCCCATCCCATGCCTATATTCAAGATAGTATTCTACTTCTTTCACTTATTAACATTGTCATGATAATTGTTACTATAGTTATTTCTCTAACTGCACTCAACACTATTTGTTGTGAGTTTTATCTAGAGCTGGTCCTTCTATTCTTCAACTCTCTTGTCGTTGGGCACTAGTAAACAATGTATTTTATTTTCTTAAAACCCATAGAAGAGTGAAACTATTCTGTGTCTATATAGCTCCCTCTTAATTCACTCATCATAATAGTTTCCATGTATATGCATGAGTAACAACTGAGCATCACTGCATGTACACAAAAACAAATATATATAATATTATATATAATATTATATATAATTAGTTAATAGTTTTTATCTCTGAGTAGCTGAAACACTAAAACACTAAAGTGTTTCTACTTTGATGTTCCATATTTTCTGTAAATATACTGTGAATAACTCTGTTACCTGTTTCATTTCTTTTTTTCTTTCCTAAATGATAATAAAATGGTCGGTTTGTCTTGAGTTTTAATGGTTTCATTATTAGATATTTTGGCATATGTTTAGCAGTTAAATAGCAAGATAAAAGTTTGGTTGGTGTCACGGATATTTATGTCTATTTTTTCTCTAGTTTGAAAACTCTTCTGTTACTATTACTTTGAAAAATTGTTTTAGAATGTATTCCTACCTTTATTTAACATTATCATTATACGTAAGACTATTTCTGCACACAAATAATTCTCATATAATTTGGTTTGATTTTTTTCTTTGCATATTTTTTCAGCACACGCACATTTTTTATCCCTGCCAAAGTCATTTATACTTAACTATCCATGAACTCACTGATTCTGTTCCCAGTTTGATCAATATTTATTTTTGGTAACCTTTCTTAATTTGTTTATTGGGTTCTTTACATCCTTCACATCCTGTTTACTTTGAAGCTAACTTGCTTTTATTTAAAAATATAGATGTGAGGGGAGAATAAAAGAGAGAAATTTATGTTCAAAAGAGACCTGGACTTTTTTCTCCAGAGTAGGAAAAAACTTCTATGTTTTGTTTTTATGTTTGATATTCGTTTTTATTTTGTTTTGTTTTGAGGTCATAGCATGTGGTTCTTAGGGGTTACTTTTTTTTTTCTGCTTTCTTTTACCTTTTTTCTTTTACAAAATTACTCATTTTTCCTTTATTTAAACACCTTGATTATATATATGATTGTGATTGGTTTTAGTCATGTAAAGAACATCCCCTTCACCAGTGCAATATTCCCACCACCAATGTTCCAAATCTCCCTCCACCCCATCCCACCCCCACCTGTACTCCAGACAGGTTTTCCAGTTCCCTCATTCATTCACATGATTATGGTAGTTCTCTGTGTAGTTAATTCTATAACTGCACTCACCACTCTTTGTGGTGAGCTTCATGAAGTGAGTTGGAAGTTCCAGCCCTCCTCTCACTGTCTCTGAGGATTGTTGCAAAAATGACTTTTATTTTTAAGACCCATAGATGAGTGAGACTATTCTGCGTGTCTCTCTCCCTATGACTTATTTCACTCTGCATGATAGATTCTATGTACATCCATGTATAGGAAAATTTTATGACTTCATCTCTCCTGACGGCTGCATAATATTCCATTTTTACTTGTGGCTCTGAATTAACCCCTGGCAAGGCTCAGGCTGCCATATGGGATGAAGGATCAAATCCTGCTTGGTCACAAGCAAAGAAAGTGCCTTAACTGCTGTATTATTATTCAACCAGACCTAAACGTGTGTGTGTGTGTGTTTAACCTTGTTTAATCTTCTTGTTGGATGATTTAATTTCTGATATCACTAAATTTTTTTTGAGTTTCACTTTTTGTCATCTTTCTTTTAAGAAATCTCAAATATCACTTTGACCTGTCCTAAGTTTTCTTCTACCTTTTGAAGTTTCATATGTTTGTGACCTCTCTTAAAGGTAAACACAATTGTATGTATCCTTAAGCTTGTATTCCAGACAATTGTCTCCTTATCATGCAAAATATTTTTAAGGATTAATAATGCCATGTGTTTTATATTTTAGTCTGCCAATTTTACAAACTTAAAGTTCTCTATTGTGCACTTTATCTGTCTGGATTAATGACTTAATGACTTGTATTTTTAATTGACAAAGAATGACACCAGATTTTATTTGGTTTTCTCTTTTTAATTAAATAATCAATTTTATTTTTGTCCATCTTGGCTTCCATAGGACTGAAGTATTTATCTCTTATTTTTTTGTATTTGCTGTGAAGCAGATTTGTAGTACGGGGGAACCCAGTAAATGCGATGCCTGGTTATTAAGAATATGCCTGTTTTTGAAAATGTTGAATCACTTTATTTTGGCAACTCAATAGTGTCCAGTCTCTGCACTCCACAGGATAATCATTCATATTGCAGTGAAGAAGTGAGGGGACTTTTTCCACAGTGACTCTCAACTGCCCTGTCCTAATTGGTGTTTCATACCATGTTGGGTCACTTTTATTCTCTCCCCCTGAGGACTCCTATCAGTTACCCTGATTACATGTTTGCATCCAGACATTAACTTCAAACCTACATTCTGCCAATGATGTAAAAATGTCCTGCAGTATATTAATCTCTAAGGTTCAGCAAGAAGGTAGTATAGTTATAGCCCAAGCTGTGAGATTATCTGTGTATAACTCCTCTAATCAACTAGTTATGACTACTGGGAACAAAACAAAGCAAACCTTCTATTTCTATTTATTTTTCCAGAAAGTTCCCTTCAATATCACCAAGTATTTCCTATAATACCTGGAAAGTGTTGTGATAATTAGATGCTATCTCAACATTGAGTTACCCCCTCCATCTATATAACATATACAGTGAGTCATTGTTCATGAGCCCCATTTATCCTTTCATCCTTTTTCCATGTAAAAGATCTTTTTTGGAATTGTATTCTTCCATGTTCAATATATTTTGTTCCCTTCTTACTATTCAATATCAATTTTATGTCCTTATATGACTTTTTTGATTTAAAAGATAATTATTTTATTTAAAATAATAGTTACATTTTGGAAATATATTATTGAAATATGATTTCTTCATTATTAATACCACTCAGCCAGCTTTCTTATCTCTTGATTTTTTCTTTTATTTCTTTTGTCTTTTTTGTTTTTGGGTCACACCCGGCAGTGTTCAGGGGTTACTCCTGGCTCTACACTGAGAAATCGCTCCTGGCAGGCTTGGGGAACCATATGGGATGCTGGGATTCAAACCACCGACCTTCTGCATGCAAAGCAAAAGCCTTACCACCATGCTATCTCTCAGGCCCCATCTCTTGGTTCATATTTAGATCTTCATTGGTCTCCAGGTTTCTAAACCAAGAAGCCTTTAACATTTATTTGGTAGGTGAATACTCAAATTATTTATGTTTAATTTTTATAACAAATAAAATTGTCACTGCTCCCAGTTATCTCACCGTGCTATATTTTTATGAGATGTAAGCAGAAATATACCAATTACCACTCTATCAATCCAAAGTTTATGTCCCAAAGTTAAAGCTAGGACACAATATAATGCACAGTGTTGGATTTGCATAATGTTCAATCTTTGTGAACAAATATGATCCTCAGAGTTCTGACCAAAACAATCTATGATAAGTACCAGGAGTAAGCCCTGAGCATTCTGGATCTGACAAACCTACCAAAAAAAGAAAGGAACATAATGAATTATGTGTAACCATATTCAGAATTGTCCTTTGTGGAATGCGAAGGATTAACTATTAATATATCATTTCTCTTATTTAGTTATAAAGATATGGAATTAGCCTCTTATCTAAGGTTCACCAATTACTCATACCATCTTTGAAATATTACAGGAATTTTGACTGCAAAAATTGGCCTCTTTTTATAGTAAAATATTATGTTATTTGGTATGTAAAAATATATTTAAGAGAAAAAATATAACGAGTAATTTAAAATAATACTAAGATTTTCTGGGAAGTACCCTTTAAAAAGGATAATAGAACATCATAGAACACATTCAAGTTCTTTTTTGTTTTGTTTTGTCATGTTATGTATCTATAGAGTACAAATATTTAAGTATATAAATCTACACAAGCAATTCTGAACATTTTGTAGACTCATTTCACTTACAGAAAAAAAACTAGTTTTCAGAAGAGAAAAATAATCCTATAAGAGTATTCACAGAACAAGACAAAATATTAACAAGCCAGACATAAAGAAATAAAGAAATAAAATGAAGAAAGAGAAATCATCTTGTGTTTTTACAAACCTTGCACACTCTTAAAGTCAGTTGAGGACATAGACATTATTGTTTCCTTATGTAATTTTAGTAGATTTCTGTCTGATTTAAAAGCTCCTTCCCCCTTCTGATCTATATTTACCTCCTTAGGGACCTGCTAGCATTTAGTTAATAAAATGTTGAGTGTCCGCTTGCTTGAAAAGGCTTCCTGCTCACTACTTCTTTCTGTCATAGCTCTTGGCTTTTTTCTCCGGTAGTAAAATTTTTCTGCCATTCAAATATGGAATAATTCTCAGTCCACAGTTTTAATTGTTTTCCTTTGCCTTATTAAAAACACTATTTCCCAATGGTACTGCTGCCATAACATTCCCAAGAAAACTAGCAAAGCCATTCCCTAGAGAATATAGAGATACTGCATGTTTCTTTGACTTCTCATTTAAAGAGATTCAAAATAGACTAAATCGGTAGCAACATATAAGAAAATGAGACAGGAAAATTGTATTTTCTCCAGCTTTCTTTCTTCTATGAATTCAGGATCATTTAATTTGAGAATATAGAATCCCTTTTTTCAAATAAAACTAGTTTGTCAAGCCAAGTTGTCAGCTCTTCTGAGCAACTCTGTAACACAAGAGGACCACTTTTTAAAATGTTATTTCCTTTTAATAGCCTATGTTAAAAATGGAAATCTGACCTTGGCTTGACCTTGACTTTCTTATTTCAGATGGTGTTAATTAAAAGATGATCTGATAAACTGAGCATTCATCAAAGGTCTGCTTGACTCTTTGTCTGAATCATTTGTTATTTTAAGTGACAATTTTTTTTTTATTTTTGAGCTATCCATATGCATGGAAAATAGAATAATCATTGTTTCAAAATAGCAATCCCATGGTTTATGTTAAAATACAAAACATCAATTAGAAAATACCAATTACACTTCCTCTATTTCTTGCTATAATAGAAAGGAACCTAGCAATGAGGAAATTGTGGCTTCCTGGGAAACAGAGGGAAGTGCTTAAGGGAAGTGTAAAAAGGACATGTAAAGAGACATTGTCTACTTCTCCTTTGTTCTAGGAACATTTTGATCCACATTTACATCATGTCTTTGTATATGTACAAGTATATAAGTAAAAATTTACACAGTAATGATACTGCTCAAATTAAGTCTAATGTAAAAATAGCTTCCTATTAAAAATATAAATTAGCTAGAATGTTGCTGGACAAGAAGCAAGTTGATTCTAAAGTGCTTGCCAGAATTTATTCAATGTCTGCATGTTTATGAAACTGTAACAATTAAAACATTGAGTTGGGGAAGAGTTGGGGAGAACATGTTTAGCTTGGTTTTCTGAAGAATTTCCTTGAAAAGAATTACTTCATATAGTTTCACTAGTTTTAATTTGAAATTTTGTTTAAGGGCTACACCCCACATGTTCATGAGTTGTTTCTGTCTCTAAAGTCAGGAATGACTCCTAGTTGGCTTGAGAGATCTAGGTTGCACATCTAGGCTGCAGAGAATCAAACCAGGTTAAGTGAGTGCAAGGCAAAGGCCCTAGTTCCTGTACTATCTGACCTTCAGTTCTTTTAACTAAAAGAAGACAAGCAAAATTCTACAACAATAGAGTTCTCTTAATGGTAGGATACTAACTGTTTTTTTTATAAACTTGCATTTCTTTTAAAAACTCACTGCTGTTGTTCAACACATTGAATCAAGGATAATATACATATAATTACATTATAAATATATTCAGAGATGGTCACTTTCTCAAGAGACATGTTTCCTCAGCAACCATCACCACATTAAAACAAGGAATTGTTATTTTGGGGTATTATGAACTCATTGCCTTGAGTTAGGAATTTAGTTATTGTGTCATATACTCTGGTATGTGCCTTCTTTGCTTTTAATATGATAATCTCATTATTTTAATATATCTTACGTGAGTTGAAAGAGCCAAATGTAACTAAAACAGAAATGCTATTTAAATCAAGCTTTTTCTTTGACTGCAAATTATGGTTAACCTGGGAAAATTTAACTCATTTCCAATGAATCCCTGTCATATAATTCTTATAGTCAAACTAGTTCACATGAAGATATTTTTCAGAAATATGTTTATAATCTATCAATATCTTAAATTTATAACTCAATTTTAATCTGCAGAAATACCCATAGTTAAAGTGAAAGCTAGTTTAATGATAAAAATAAATATTTTATAACCTGTTACATACTATTCTCAAATTTCATATATAAAGTATTTTTATTACTACAAACCAGGGCTCAGGGAAAGTAATTTAAACTTTCTTTCTTATAATAGCAGAGTCTAAGGTTTTTTTCAATTTTTCTTTTATTCCCATTACTTTTTTATTTTTTATTATGCTCCATACACATTTATGAAATTGCTCAATGAGAGTGGCTCTATAGCAAACTGACACCCTAAAAAACAGTGTTGTTAATCAGTTCTGGAAAGGTCATGTTTTGTTTGCCTGTTCTATAAATCATGCACATATTTCTTCTAGGTGATCACAAATAAGAAAGGTCTTAATACCACTAAGTAAAGAGACTTCATATTGTTAAGTGAAATTTTTCTTTCAGCTATACAAATTTTTTCTTCAGCTACAAAGACAGAAAAAACGGTTCACTTTCTATATAAACACAATTTAGTGGTACATTCAAAGGCTACAATTGGTCTGTGAGAATGAACCCAGTGTGACTGGAAACAGAAGGCACCCACCAACTTAGTCACTGATTGATTTTGTTAGGAGGTCCCCAGTGACAAGCTGACATTGATTTATCTTTTAATCTAACACAATAACAACAAATCTTAAAGTAATCAGTTTTAATGGTCTTAATAACTCTAATCAAATTATTCATCTTCCATATTAATATAGGAGGTTGCCTTCATAATTATTCATCATATTTGTTAAAAATAAATACTATTATTTGCTGAACTAAACCCATGCCTTCATTCCTAATTGGTCCTTGTAGCATTCCATATTAATTGTTCAGCCCTCTCAATTAAAGTTCCCAGTTTTCAAGGCACAATCACCATCCAGTTTATGCTTTTGACTCCAATATGATTTTTAAAGAATCTCCATTTTTTATAATTTCATATGAAAGATTATGTTTACAACCACCAAGCTCATAACTCTGCTGTAATTGTGCCATTTTAGGGTTTATTAAAGCAGACTTTATTACTTAAGATAAGCATAACCTAATGTATCATATTATCACATTCTAACTCATATATCTTTACCTACTCAGAGAAAATAGTTTCTTCAGCTCCATTGGATGCCCAAATACTAAAAACTAATAGCCTTCCATATAGATACATTTTTAATGATAGGCAGCCTGCTGTGGTTTTATTTTCAATGAATATATCAAAAGTAATTTTTATTTTATTGGCAATAGAAAAAATTTTGAGTGCATATAAAAAAGAAAGCTGCTTGATATTGTTTATTTGGTCTGAACTTTCCTAATAAAAATTTTACATCTATAATATGGAGACATGTGACAATTTCAGCAATATTTTACTAATATTGGTGAACATTTTTCATTGGTGTTATAATACATATTTACTGGGTCTTATTATTCATTTATAGAACACCTTTGGAGTAACACTGAAGCTTTTGCCATCAAAGTAATAATTCTTTGTAGTGCTGTGATATAGGGGGTATATCCTCGGTCTTTCTCTGGTGTGGGACTAGGTAAATAAAATGTACAGATGTATGAGAGAGTAAATTCAATAGATATGAGTCAAGGTTGATACCAGGAAAGAGAAATCAATGTCACAGCAATATAACTTTTATAGAATTTCCAACCTAATGGATTTTCATTTAGCCAGACAGTAAATTTGATCCTGTGCAACATTTACTTTCTTTATTTAGATCAGGATTAAAATGGAGCACCTAAAAAGGCCACATAAGATAAAGAGACTGTGAGATGACTATGAAGGGATGGACATTTCACAGTGGATATAAATAGTTGTTTTGATCCATTTAAAAGGTCATTAGTCAAATGCTGTTTCTTTTTCTCTCACTCTCATCTATTTCTATATCTTGAGCACAAAAGAATACATTGGAAGAATAAATTGAATCAACAAGCCAACATAGCTCTAATTCTAACTGAACACAAATTTAAAGTAAAAAATTTAAAGTTCTTAACACTTACGTTCCATGTGTATTTCAAGCATGTTATTATTGATTTAAGGAAATGTATTTAAATATTTGCAAAGTTACTGAAATTATAACTTCAAACGTTCTCTTTAAACAATAAGAATTTATAAATCATGTCAGAAAAGCTGTCCTTTCCTAAAGTCATAACCAGATAAAGCTATTAAATTGAAGCATACCCCTATATTTAAGTTTTATATGAAGGATTACTAATAGCTGTTAATTATCAGGTTTTATTAGGTTTACAAAGTCAATTTGGAGGTACTAATAGGTCCTACTGGAGAAATATGTTCTCAGTCAAATAAGCAAATCATTATATTTGCATTTGAATATTTAATATGGATACAGTGTGAATAATGGATAATTTCATTTGTAGCCTTAATGCATATTTCAAGTAAATGTCATAAACTTAAATAAACACTTTACTAAGCAAACTAGGTGATGTCTAAAAAATATTTGCTATTCTTGAGATATTTATATTTTACTGAAGGAGACAGGTACATAAAGCTAAACACAATAATTTTAACTTAACCATGCTATGCTAACAATGATAAAAAGCCCTTGTTGTGTCTGATCTGACTTAAATAATATTTGATATCTTGCAAATGTTTATTACCTGCTAATAAACAGGCACAAAGAGGACAGTGGGTTATGCAAGGGACAAAGAAACAATCCTTGTTGAGAAACTGATTTAGTCTAAGAGGAGAGAGTAATGAGTTCAATGGAATCTCTTCAGAGGTGACACCCGCTCTAGAGGAAGGAAGGTCAGAGCTGAAGAAGGCACAGAGAAGATAATAAAATTTTGTTCATGGCAAGAAAATAAAAGTGTAATTTTCCAGAGAGAAAACACCTCTTTGCTCACTGCTCAGGGAAATTTAAGAAATCTTGGAAATCTAGAATTGATGGGACACATCAGGATCACTGTTTCCATGTCAATCAGGAAAAATCAGGATGGTGATAATGAGAAGCTCAAAAATAATGAGCTAGAATTAATTTGAGAGACTTCTTTTTGTTTTGTTTAGTTTTTTTTGTTTTTTGTTTTTTGTTTTTTTGTTTTGTTTTGTTTTGTTTTTAGGCTGCACCTGGTGATGCTCAGGGGCTACTCCTGGCTCTGTGCTCAGAAATCGCTCCTGGCAGGCGAGGGGGTACGATAGGGGACGCCGGGGATAGAATCCAGGTCCATCCTGGGTCAGCGGCATGCAAGGTGAACGCTCTACCGCTGTGCTATCACTCAGCTAGAGGCCTTGTATGAGACCAACACAGGATGCACCCCGGATCGAATCTCGGCACCCCATATGGTCCCCCCAACCCCACTCCTGAGCATGCCAGGAGCGACTTCTGAACGCAGAGTCAGAAGTAACTCCTGAGTGCCACCAGGTGTGACCCAAAAAACAAAACAACAACTATAACAACAAACATTAGTAACAGGGTAGGGCATTTGCCTTGCTGAAGTTGATAGACAGATATGCTCCTCACATCAAACCAAGATTGATTGGGGCAGGGGCACACCCGTCAGTGCTCAGAATTTACTCCTGGTTCTGCACTCAGAAATAGGTCCTGACAGGATTGGGGTGGAGGATATGGGTTGCGTGGGCTTAAACCCAGGTCAGTCCCAGATCTTCGGCATGCAAGGCAAAAGCCCTACCACTATGCTATCTCTGCAGCCCCCAGATTGATTCATGAGTGTAGAACCAGGAGTAAACTCTAAATATCACAGGGTGTGGCTCAAAAGCAAAAAATCAAAAAATAACCCCCCCCCCCAAATACAGAAGAGATAGATGAGTTAACAATGATCATTTTAGGGGCCCAGAGCGGTGGCAGTGCAGTAGGGTGTTTGCTTTGCACGCGGCTGATCTAGAACAAACTGCAGTTTGATCCCTGGTGTCCCATATGGTGTCCCAAGCCAGGAGTGATTTCTAAGAATAGAATCCTGAATTGTGCCACAGAAAGTTTTCTAGGGAAGACTTTACCCTGAGCATAGCAAAGGGCCTGACAACCATTCCAGCAACTCCTTCTTCCTGGTATGGTCAAGTTATCTCAATTACATTTCTGTAATATCTTTGTTAAGTACTTTCCCTCCCTCTGCACTGACTATATCATTCCAAACACAGTATCTATGAAAGGCTTCAAATGATATAAATATGTTCAAATATCTCAGTCTCTTGCCAGTTACCTTTCCAAAATATGAACTTAACAAAAGGTTAACTTAACATGATTAAGGTTTACATGGTGAATAAGCCACTAGCTATGAAAGACCAGAGGATATTCTGCAATGTCCATCTTTGAAACATTTTTATTTCTTTTAAGAACCTTTATTGAGCTACTGTGATTTATAAGATATATAACGACGGTTTTATGCACACAGTATTCCAACACCAAACTCACGAACAGAGTACCAGTTCCCACTGCAAAGTCTTCACCAATCCCTCTAATTCACTGCAACCTCAAACACCATAAACTCAGTAACTTCTGTGGACCAACTCTCTAATTCTGAGAACTTCCAAGTAAGCCTCAGGCTTTTGGAGGATCATTCCCCAGAAATGCAGGTCTGAAGGTTTTGTTCTCAGCCTAGTGATAGTGGTCCTAATAGAATAGTTTTCACTGGAGAATACCAGTGAAACACCTCTGGTGTTTAGGCATGCCACAAAAACTAAACCTAACCATGTTTTGGGGGTCACATGATGTTGGGTATCAAACTCCACACCTTGTATACATGTGACATGAAACTCAGAGAACTAAACTATTGGATATCCCTAAAACTATGTCCTTGGAGTGTACTTCCTGATTCTTTTGAATACCCAAGTAACTTGCTTAAATTTTACTCATAATTAGGCAACACACATCTGTGTATATTTTTAGTCATTTCATCAATCATAGTATATTTTATTCCAATTTTCAGAATTTTAAAGTTTATGTTGATCTAATTTGATAATCTAATGAAAAGTATGATTCACATGCACCTAAAAGCAGATCACTTGAGTTTCAAAATTTTTTCTATTTGATCTAGAATTTGGATTAGTGCTGATTCTCTAGAGAAGCACAACCAGGTGATATGTGTGTGTATATGTGTGTATGTGTGTTATATATAGATAGTAGATGATATATAGACAAAATAAACAGAAAAAAATAAGAATTTAGAGATTTTGAAGGCTAAAAAATATTCCATGATCTGAGCTGGAAAAAATTGTATAAAGGGCAGAGCACCTGCCTTGCACACTAGCCAACCCAGGTTACATTCCTAACACCACCTAAGGTCCCTTGAGTCCCATCAGAAGAGGACCTTAATTCTAGAACTAGGAATATACCCTGAGGAAACCTAGATATAACTCAAACTCAAAAATTAAAAAGAAATTAGCATTAACAGACATCAATCTGGAAATCTATACAGTTAATAAAATATGCTCAATCAGTGCAAATAATAAAAATGTTGGTAGAACCAGTGATATAGTTTCCAGTTTGAACCCATAATTTAAGTACATGCAAAAAGGACAATTCTCACTAAGACTTTTCTGCTTTTTTTCCCCCCTCAGGCCTGTGATTTATTGGAAGAAGATCATCTCCATTGGAGATAAAATTCATATTCAGTCAGTCAAGTAAAAAGTTTTTTCTCTCTAGAGATAGGTACCTCTCATGTTTATTGATAATAAGGTGTTATAAGATATTGCACTCACCAGGGCCCAGTTAAATGGATAAATGAAATGAATAACCATCAATATGCCTGAATTTAAATAAAATTTAAAAAAAATTGGGGCCGGGAAGGTGGCGCTGGAGATAAGGTGTCTGCCTTGTAAGCGCTACCAAGGAACGGACCGCGGTTCGATCCCCCGGCGTCCCATATGGTCCCCCCAAGCCAGGGGCGATTTCTGAGCACATAGCCAGGAGTAACCCCTGAGCGTCAAACGGGTGTGGCCCAAAAACCAAAAAAAGAAAAAAAGTTTAGGGCCCGGAGAGATAGCACAGTGTGTTTTGCCTTGCAAGCAGCCGATCCAGACCAAAAGGTGTTGGTTGGAATCCCGGTGTCCCATATGGTCCCCCGTGCCTGCCAGGAGCTATTTCTGGAGCAGATACCAGGAGTAACCCCTGAGCACTGCGGGTGTTGGCCCAAAAACCAAAAAAAAAAAAAAAATTACATGATCTTATTAAATCTATCAAACATTTAGTTTTCTATAACTCAATGATAATTGGTCTCCTTTTTCTACCATTACACTTTTAATTTTACTTATAAGATAGTGCTCTAAAAAAGGGCATTTGGTGGAGATGAAACAAAAACAGAAGGGCATTTGCCTTGTAGGAGGCCAATGTAGGTTCAAATCCCTGAACAGCATATGGTCCTTAGGGGTTTGCAATTAGAAGCACAAAATCAACATTAAAGCATAAACACCATGAGATTTGGCTCGCAAATCATTTTTAATATCTTTATTTAAACACTTTGATTACAAATATGATTGAAGTTGGGTTTCAGTCATGTAGAGAACACCCCATTTCACCAGTGCAATATTCCCATCACGAATGATTCAAATCTCCCTTCTCCCATGCCTGTACTATAGACAGGCTTTCTACTTTCTTCATTCATTCACTTAGTTATGATACTTTTCAATGTAGTTATTTCTCTACTGCACTCATCAATTTGTGGTGAGCTTTATGTCATGAGCTCGACCTTCCAGCCCTGCTCTCTTTTATCTCTGAGAATTATTGAAAAAAAAATGTCTTTTATTTCTCTTAAAACCATAGATGAGTGAGACTATTCTGCGTCTATCTCTCTCCCTTTGGCTTATTTTATTCAGCATAATAGATTCCTTGTACATCCATGTATAGGAAAATTTCATGACTTCATCTCTCCTGACTACTGCATAATATTCCATGGTGTATATGTACCACATTTTCTTTAGCCATTTATCTGTTGAAGGGCAACTTGGTTGCAAGTAGGTATTTAAGGGCATTAAGGGCAACTAGGTATTTAAAATAGCACTGTAATAAATATAGGTGTGAGGAAAGAATTTTGTAGTGCATTTTTTTGTGTTCCTAGGGGATATCCATACGAGTGGTATAGCTGGATCCTACAGGAGCTCCATTTCCAGTTTTTGTAGGATTCTCCATATCGCTTTCCATAAATGTTGGACTGGACAGCATTCCCACCAGCAGTAAATAAGAGTTCCTTTCTCTCCACATCCCCACCAGAACTGCTTGAACTCATTATTTGAGATGTGCGCCAATTTCTGTGTCATAAGATGGTACCTCATAGTTGTTTTGATTTGCATCTCCCTGATGATTATTCATGTGGAACATTTTTTCATGTGCCTTTTGGCCATTTGTATTTCTTCCTTGACAAAGTGTTCATTTTTTCTTCCCATTTTTTATGGGATTAGACTTTTTTTCGTGTGATGTTCTGTCAGTGCCTTGTATATTTTGGATATTAGCCCCTTATCCGATGGGTGTAAGGTGAATAGTTTCTCCCACTCAGTGGGTGGCTCTTATATCCTGGGCACTATTTCCTTTTAGGTACAGAAGCTTCTCAGCTTAGTATATTCCCATCTGTTTATCTCTGCTTCCACTTGTATGGAGAGTACTGTTTCCTCATTGAATATGCCTTTAGTAACAATGTCATGGAGTATTTTACCTACATGTTGTTCTATATACCTATGGTTTCAGGTTTGAAATCAAGGTCTTTAATTCATTTGGATTTTACCTTCATAGATGATGTTAGCTGGGGCTCTAAGTTCGCTTTTTTTGCAAGTATCTAACAACTTGTGCCAACACCACATGTTGAAGAGGCTTCCAGAGTCTGGCTATGGTAAATAGTGCTGCAATGAATATAGGTGTAAGGAAAGGATATTTGTATTGTATTTTTGTGTTCCTAGGATACATTCAACCAAGTTCCCCTTCAACAGACGAATTTCGAAAGAAACTCTGGTACATATACACAATGGAATTTTATTTAGCCGTCAGGAGAGATGAAATCATGAAATTTCCTATACATGGATGTATATGGACTCTATTTATGTGGAGTGAAATAAGTTAGAGGGAGACAGATAGATGCAGAATAGTCTCACTCATCTATGGGTTTTAAGAAAAATAAAAGACATTCTTAAAATAATTTTCAGAGACAAAAGAGAGAACTGGAAGTTCCAGCTAACTATATGAAGCTCACCACAAAGAGGGATGAGTGCAACTGCAGAGAAATAACTACATTGAGAACTATCATAACTATGTGAATGAATGAGGGAAGTAGGAAGCCTGTCTAGAGTACAGGCAGGGGTTGGGTAGGGAGGAGGGATATTTGGGACACTGGTGATGGGAATGTTGCCCTGGTGAAGGGGGTTGTTCTTTACATGACTGAAACCCAACCACAAGCATGTTTGTAATCAAGGTGCTTACATAAGGATATTAATTTAAAAAATTATCAGTAAAAAATGAAAAAGAAAATAATGCTAACACATTAGGGATGGTAAATATATAATAAAATATATAGATATATAGTATATGTAGATAATATAATACAATATGTGTGTATATATAAGAGATAGTATAAAATTAAGCTGCATTCCTTACATGTGACCAGCACTGGTTGTATCCCTGGATCAGGTTTGAACCCCATAGTTGGACACTGGGTGTATGACTTTAGATTAATAACATAACATAACATAACATAATATTATAATATGATATAATTATAACATAATAATATAATATAACGTAATGTAATATAATATAATGTAATGTAATGTAATAATATGATATGGTATGATATGATGATATGATAAATCTGTAACTACAAATTCTGAGAAAATTACAACCTTAGTTAATCCAGAATCCTGAGTGATGACCTCAGATTTCCTAAGTTTGTCATTGCCTCTTACTTCTCCTCTGCACTTCAGAGCAGACTTTATATGTGCATTTTTGTCTATTTTTTTCATATATTCACTATTAAAATCTCTGCTGTAGAGTGAAAGTGATAATACAAAGAATTAGCTGCTTGCCTTACACATAGGCAACCTTGGTCAGAGCACTAGTCCCATATATAGTTTCATGAGACTGCCAGAAATGATCTCTTAGTATAGAGCAATTAATTTTCTTGAGCACCATGAGGTGTGAACTCAAAATTAATATATGTATACAATATGTTATATAATCTAATGCTTTAAATCTCTATAATTATATAACTTATAATTTCAATGTATATCATTTAAATCTATGTAATTATAATTATAATTATATTATACAACAGATGTCATTTTTGTATAATAAACTAAATATTTACCATTGAGCTATTAATCTATTTGTTTTACTGAAAGGTAGGCTTATATTTCCACCAGCAGCATATAACATATCTCTATTGTTATTGACATTTGCAAGGGGAGAAATAATTTGGACAATATTTATAATTTATGAAATTTCATTTTAAATTTTGTTAGGATTATTTTTTTGTAGCTTAACAAATTATCCTAAAGTTTAGTGGCACAAAGAGCAACCATTTGATCTTAACTTATATCTATGAATCTGGTATTCAGCTCATGAACACATGTTTATAATCGGGTTTGCCTTAACATGAATGATACAGTAGGAAAGATTTTAGGGATGCAAGAAATAGAGGTGGTAAGACCAGAACTACATTTGCCCACAAGAACCTTCCAGCATCACAGCTAATCAGGAAATCAAATTTAAAACTCAGGATTTCGAGAGAAAGTAATTCTGTATCCAATGGAGAATCAACAAGATCGTACCTGACTCAGATTCAGAGTATCAAGTTGTTAATTCTGGCATATTTTTTACAAGTTGAAATTGTTATAGATGCATTCAGAATAAAAAGAAGTGAAAGTAGAGCAAATATCTCAATGGAAGTTTTTCTAAGGTGGTTGCAGTAAACATTTTAAACTGACCAATTTAGGTATTTATTATTATTATTTATTATTATTATTATTATTATTATTATTTCTTTGTATTCTAGAACAAATAGGCGTGCTACGAGTAAGTTTTAAAGGATTATCACTGGCAGGTTTGGAAATACATATTAAGTACAGGGGATCAAGCCTCTGTCAGGCACATATAAACCCAGTGCCTTACCTGCTGTACTATATTCCTACTTCCCCAGGTATCTCCACTGTTTGTCTTTTGTTATATTGTTCTGTACAAGCATTTATTATAGTAGTTGTCTATTCATATAGTTTTACATTATTATTACTAATATATGTGTGTTACTATTAATAGATTAAATGGAATCTTTATTTATTTTATATCCCATGAGAAATTAAATGATCTCTCCTTTTATGCCATTTTCATATTATTAATCAAGTTAAAAGCAGTACATTTCAGTTATTAACTCAAGATTTTATAACTTTTAAAAGCTCCTTATCAACTAGTCATCCTAATTTTTTTATTATCACAACATATTTTTAATTAAAAAATTAAACATTAGTCTTAGAGACTGCTTTAGGGTCTGCTAGTTTCTTTCGAATGTTCTTTCGTTTTATGAAACATCAACATTCAAACAGTATATAAATTTGAATCAACATATAATATGCATGCTCTAGTATAGATATTATTAAAATGTAAAATGCTTATATGCATGTGGTATATAAAGTATGTGTATTTATGTTTATATGTATATGCATATATTTTGCTACTAATATACCATAATTATTTTTATATATTTTTCTCTCTGGTAGTACAGATTTCCTTTGATTTTTCGTCTTTCTTTTTATTCTTTTTTTTCTTTCTTAATTTTTAATCTGAATGTTAGGATTAAGTTGTCATAAAATATTTAAAAAATTTGCTTTTAAGAGATTATATTTAATGCTTATAGAGAACATATCATTAAGTTAAGAAATAATATTGTAATGGTGTTCTGACTTCCCATCTGTGAGCTTGGATTAAGTTTGTATTTAATAAATTCCTTCCAGTCAAATTCAATAGCTTTATCCTTCCATATAATTTGAACTCTTTAGTAAAAATAATCTGAAAATATATTTTGATAATAAGATGTTTTATTATTGCTGTTATATTCTATAATTATTGTTGCTGGTACTAAGTCATTCATGTTTTCCCTAGTGATTTGGTTAAAGCATATTATTATTTTCAAGAGTGTGTGTGAAGAATTTGCATTGTTATTTAGACAATAGTTTATCTTTGAATGATGATAATTTTACCTCTTTTTTCTATGTTAAAATCAAGCCTGTTTTCCAGAGGCATCATTCATAATAGAAATGAAGTGTCTCTTAGAATTATTTATTGTGGCAGTACTTATTATAATACATTTGTTTGTTTGTACTTCGTATATTGCTTTGAAGTGAAAGATTAGAGTCAATGGGTTTCAATGCCATTCTTTGCTACTGACATTAAAAAGACTCAACCTGGGAATTAATTAATTGCTTTTGTTTTTCCAGATATTTATATATTTAACATATTATTATAAATTAATTTATTTGGCTAATTTTTGCATTTTTCTATATATATATATATATATATATTTCTGTATAGCATTTACAATGATAAAATGACAGAGTACTTCCACTTGGTTCAAATTCAAATTAAATGTCTTATAAATTACTAGATTTAATATACCCAATTTTTCTCATTGTTTCTCTTAATGTTTCACAATTTTATGACTTTTTACCTATAATTTTTTTTGTTTTTTTTTTTTTTGCTACACCCATTTGACACTCAGGGGTTACTCCTGGATAAGCACTCAGAAATCTCCCCTGGCTTGGGGGGACCATATGGGATGCCGGGGGATCGAACCGTGGTCCTTCCTTGGCTAGCGCTTGCAAGGTAGACACCTTACCTCTAGCGCCACCTCGCCAGCCCCATTACCTATAATTTATTTTTTGAAATTTTCTATAATTATGACATTAAATAATATCATCAAAGTTTAAATTGTATTAAGTTGTAGGTTCTTTAAAAAGTTCCACATTTAATGCTGGAAAGTATCCCATTGTGGGAATAAAGAAGTATGTTTAAACTTTTACTAACAGATACATATTTGAATAATTTCCGGTTTTAGGCTACTAGATAAAACTGCTGCATCCTCTGGTGGTAAACATCTATTTTTAGTGTCCTAAGTAAATAATAAGTAGTAAGCAAAAAATGATAGGATTTTAATGAATGTGTCTGTTAGACTTTATGTGGTGCTATTGAACTATTTTTTTTATCAAATGTCATCTCTACCAGAAGTGTAAGATGTATCATTTCTTAAGAACTTTTTAAATAAAAAATATTTTAACTCGTATTCATTGTGATGGATAAGATTTTGTCTATTTTTAGTTTAATCTCTCTTCCTCATGACTAATTATGCTGAATATGTCACTGTATTATATTTTAAAACTGTATTTTCTACATTCAAGTTTTTGTTTAAATATGTTTATCTAGTTCCTGGCTTGGGGGACCATATAGGACCCTGAAGGATCCAACTGCTGTCTGTCCTAGGTCAGATGCGAGCAAGGCAAACACCTTACTGCTCGGCCACTGCTTTGGCCTCAGATTATGTTATTTTTAATTGTTTTAGAATCCATCAATATAAAAAAATTTACAGTATTTTTATTTCTGTGTACACTTATTGCATGATGCCCTATAAGTATATTATTTCCTAAATGACAGTATTTTCTTTATGTGTATGGCTGATATGTTTGTAATTATAAGTAGCTATTTCATACAATGTTACTTCCCTGTAATTGTCAATTAGATGATAGATAGTTAATAGGTAGATAAGATAATGCTCAATTTTCTTTCACCATTTATCAAAGAACTGATATTTTTTTCATGTATACATTACACTCTACTTATAAATATTGTACTTCACTGTCAGATATACTGTGGGCTCCATGATATTCCAAGGAGCCCAGAGGTAAAAAAATCTTATAAATGGGTAGCTCTGGCACAAGACTAGGGGCAATAAGTAAGATATAGAGAGCACAACAGGGAACACTGGAACAGGGATACAATCAGAGGAGGGCTGAAGGGGCTGACAAAATAGTACAATGCATAGTGCACTTGCCTTGGCACTCAGAAGTTTGCTCCTGGAGCTCAGCAAATGGTACTGGAGCACAGACAAGAGATATCTCTGCATGTGTAAGCCCTGAACATGCCAGATGTGAATTGCAAACAAAACAGAACAAAGAAACTAAAGGGAATAAGTTGAGAAATGTTGATCTAAACTTGCAGTTTCAGGTCATTTATATTTATGTAACATTTAAAATTCAGTCTTCATTGTACTTTTCTTCTTATCAAGAAATATTTTTACAAAATTAGATTGAGAATCAGAACTTGTACTATAATGCATCTTTATTCACAACTCTTGTTTATATTTGTCATGTCAACCAATAATATTATAAAGGCTTAGAAAAAACTCTAATTTTTCTGTATGAATACATATTGAAGATATACTCCCAGTGATAAAGTGGGTTTGTATCATTTTCCCAAAATTTTATCTGAATTCCATAATTTTTTCCAATTTACAAATGACTTACTAAAACACAAGTAAAAGAGACTCTGTTAATGAGAATTTTTGAAATGAATATAAAACATAAAACTTAAATCATTATAAATTCCAATAATCTACTATATTTACTATTACTATTAATAACTAGTAACTTGGAATAGCTTTAAAACTTGTAGAACATAGAATTTTAGGCACTACTGAAAAGAGAAGAGTGATGCCACGAAATTCTGAGAGATTAATGCTTTATGCACAGTATTAATGTGCCTGCTACAAACACTTTAATAAAAATTCATTATTATCCATGAAATGAAAGTGTAAAGTTTATTATAAAACCCCACTATTTTGTAAAATGAAATATTTAATTTTTAATTTATTCTCTTGGGAAATTATTAAAGCAAGGAAACTAAAAAAATAATGAAAAATAGATGAAACAATTTTACTTTATCTTTATTTTCAAAGATAACTAAAACAATGACTCTAAATTTTTTGAGAAATTTTTAAATTAAAATATATGAGTTTGTAATTATACATAAGACATCTGTCGAGCCCTGTCCTGTGCTCTCTGTCTTTTCTGAATCCTTGAAGCTCTCCTCAGAGCCCTAGGAAGCGAACCACAAAAAAACTGCATTCTGAAGCTACCCAGCAAGCTAGTGAGTGAGTAAGAAATGGCTAACTGTAGGGACTGCCAGGTGAAGTGCTGATTGCTTCACCTGCGGAGTCTCCACCTTGCTGTGCTTCTTCTGAGGAAACTAAGGACCTCAAGGGAGCCCTGTCCTGTTCTTCTCTGTCTTTTCTGAATCCTTGAAGCTCTCCTAGGAGCCCTGGGAAGCGAACCCTCAAAAAACTACATTATGAAGCTACCCAGGGAGTGAGTGAGTGAGTAAGAAATGGCTGACTTTACAAGCCCAGGAAGGGGAAGCCACTGAACTCTGTTGGAACTCAGAAGCCAGCACCCCTATATGCCTGTCTTCTGTGCTGTGCTCCATTTTTGGCATGATTTCATCCTATGTGTGGCTAACTGTGGATGGCTCACCTTCCCTAGAGGTGAGTTTACAAGCCCAGAAAGGGTGGAGCCAGAGGAGCACCACCACTCCGTTTCACTTCCCAGCTGTGCACATCATTAAGCCAATGAATACAACCATAACACATAGAAAAAAAACACAATACAAGTGTGACAATGGGGAAACAATGCAGGCCAGTGCCAGACAGAGAATGACGATGGCAACTCTGATGACTTGAACATGACCAACCAACAAGTCAGTCTCTGAGATAAGGAGTTTAGAGTCGCAATATGGAAGATGTTCAAAGAACTCAAAGAAAGTATAGAAGAGAACACTAATAAGAATCAAGAGAATATGAAGATAGAAATCAGAAAACTCCAAACTGAAATTTTAGGTCAAATAAAAGGTCTGAAAAACTCAGTAGATGAATTAAAGAAAAACATGGTTGAGCTTTCCCACATGTTAACAGCAGCTGAGAATAGAATTAGAACACTGGAAGATAAGATGAAGAACAATTCCATACAGCAGAAAAAATTGAAAAAAAGCCTTAAAGCAAAGAATCAAACAATGGAAAAATTACTCAAAGAATGGGAACAGATGAAAATAGAAGTCTATGATAAGCTCAACAGAAACAACTTAGAAATCACTGGAGTCCCAGAGACCCAGGAAGAAAATCTCCAGGAAGAATCAATGGTCAAGAACATCATTAAAGAGAAACTACCAGAGCTACTGAATACATGCGATCAAATCCTGCATGCCCAAAGAGTACCAACTAAAAGAGACCCCAGAAAAAACACCCCAAGACACATCCTAGTCACAATGATGAATCCCATAGATAGAGACAGAATTCTGAAAGCAGCAAGACTGAAAAGAGAAATTACATTCAAGGGAACATCCTTGAGATTTTCTGCAGAACTGTCACTGGAAACACTCAAGGCCAGAAGGCAGTGGTGGGACATAGTGACAAAACTCAATGAAATAAATGCTTCCCCTAGAATACTGCAGCCAGCAAAACTCACTTTCAGGTTTGAGGGAACAATACATGTTTTCACACACAAACAACAGCTCAGAAACTTTACAAACTCAAAACCATTCTTTTTTTTTTTTTTTGGTTTTTGGGCCACACCCGGTAACGCTCAGGGGTTACTCCTGGCTATGCGCTCAGAAGTTGCTCCGGGCTTGGGGGACCATATGGGACACCGGGGGATCGAACCGCGATCCGTCCAAAGCTAGCGCAGGCAAGGCAGGCGCACCTTACCTTTAGCGCCACCGCCTGGCCCCCCATTCTTAAAAGAAAAACTGAACCGCCTATTTTAAGACAAGACTGACAAACAGACACACCAAACTTTGATATAAAGATGGCAGTAAATCCAAGGACAATTCTTTCTCTCAATGTTAATGGACCAAATGCACCAGTTAAGAGACACAGAGTGGCTAAATGGATCAAAAAACTCAAACCAACCTTCTGCTGCCTACAAGAAATGCACCTGAATAATCAGAACAAACATAAACTCAAAATAAAAGGCTGGAGGAAAATCAGCCAAGCAAACAACACCCATAATAAAGCTGGAGTGACCATACTAATATCAAATGATCCAAACTTTATACTTAGGAAAGTTGTAAGGGACATAAATGGACATTTTGTATTAATCAAGGGATACTTACAGCAGGAAGAAATCACTCTCCTAAACATATATGCACTGAATGAGGGGCCAGCAAAATATTTATATAAAATTGTTGAAAAATCTAAAAAAATTATATCAATAACAACACAATAATTTTGGGAGACCTCAACACGGAATTATCAACACTTGACAGGTCAACCAGATTAAAACCCAACAAGAATATACTAGAACTGAAAAGAGAAATGGAAGAAAGAGGCCTAGTAGATATATACAGGACACTCCACCCCCAGAAGCCCGGATACACATTCTTCTCCAATGTACATGGAATATTCTCCAGGATAGACTACATGCTAGCACATAAAACATACCTCCATAATATCAAGAGGATAGAAATTTTGCAGGCTACCTTCACTGACTACAAGGCCCTGAAATTATATGTGAACCACAAAAAGACACAGAAGAAAAATTTTAATACCTGGAAGTTAAACAGCCTAATACTGAATAACCAGTGGGTGAAGATGAAATCAAAGAGGAAATCAAAACCTTCCTAGAAACAAATGACAATGGAGACACAAATTATCAGAACCTATGGGACACAGTAAAAGCGGTACTGAGAGGAAAATTTATAGCTTTGCAAGCACACATCAGGAAAGAAGGAGAGGCATACGTGAATAGATTAATGACGCAGGTCATAGAATTACAAAGTACTCAACTAAAGGACCCAAAAATATGGAGACAGAAGGAAATAACATGGCTGAGAGCAGAAATCAACGAAGTGGAAGCCCGAAAAACAATCCAAAAGATCAACAAAAGCAGAAGTTGGTTCTTTGAAAAAATAAACAAGATTGATAAACCACTGGCAAAATTAACAAAGAAAGAGAGAGAGATACTTGATAACTCGTATTAGGAGTGAAAAAGGAAGGATAACTACTGATATGGTAGAGATCCAAAGGGTAATAAGTAACTACTTTGAGAAACTGTATGCCACTAAAAATGAAAACCTGGAAGAAATGGATAAATCCTTGGACTCTTACAATCTTCCACGGTTGAAGGAAGAGGATGTAGCATATCTAAACACACCCATCACTATTGAGGAAATTAAGACAGTAATGAAATGTCTGCCCAAAAACAAATGTCCAGGCCCAGATGGATACACTAATGAATTCTTTCAAACCTTTCAAGAGGAACTTCTACCAATCCTGGCAAGACTTTTCATGAAAAAAAAAAAAAAACAACAATAGAACAAAAACAGGAACACTTCCAAATAGCTTTTATGAAGCCAACTTCACCTTGACACCTAAACCAGACAGAGATGCTACCAAAAAAGAAAATTACAGACCAATATCGCTGATGAATACCAATGCAAAGATCCTCAGCTAAATCCTGGCAAATAGGATTCAATATCTCATTAAGAAGATCATCCACTACGATCAAGTAGGTTTCATCCCAGGAATGTAAGCCTAGTTTAACATTTGTAAATCTATCAACATAATAAACAACATCAACAACAAGAAAAATAGAAATCACATGATCATGTCAATAGATACAGAGAAAGCATTTGATAAGGTCCAACACCCATTCTTGATCAAAACTCTCAGCAAGATGGGAATGGAAGGAACCTTTCTCAATATAGTTAAGGCCATCTACCACAAGCCAGAGGCAAATATTGTCCTCAATGGAGAAAAACTAAAAGCAATCCCTCTAAATTCTGGCACAAGACAAGGCTGTCCTCTCTCACCACTCCTATTCAACATAGCACTGGAAGTACTTGCTATAGTGATTAGGCAAGAAAAAGATATCAAGGGAATCCAGATAGGAAAAGAAGAAATCAAGCTCTCGCTGTTTGCAGATGACATAATACTCTACCTAGAAAACCCTAAAGTCTCTACGAAAAAGCTTCTAGAAACAATAGACTCATATAGCAAGGTGGCAGGCTACAAAATTAACACACAAAAATCAATGGCCTTTCTATACACCAGTAATAATAACGAAGAAATGGACATTAAGAAAACAACCCCATTCACAATAGTGCCACACAAACTCAAATATCTTGGAATCAACTTAACTAAAAATGTGAAGGACCTATACAAAGAAAACTATAAAACTCTGCTCCAAGAAGTAAGAGAGGACACGCGAAATGGAAGCACATACCCTGATCATAGATTGGCAGGATTAACATCATTAAAATGGCAATACTCCCCAAAGCATTGTATAGATTTAATGTGATTCCTCTAAAGATACCCATGACATTCTTCAAAGAAGTGATTCAGGCACTTTTGAAATTCATTTGGAACAATAAACACCCTAGAATAGCTAAAGCAATCATTGGGAAAAAGAATATGGGAGGAATTACTTTCCCCAACTTTAAACTGTACTACAAAGCAATAGTTATCAAAACAGCATGGTATTGGAATAAGGACAGGCCCTTAGATCAGTGGAATAGTCTTGAATACTCAGAGAATGTTTCCCAGACATACAATCACCTAATTTTTGACAAAGGAGCAAGAAATCCTAAATGGAGCAAAGAAAACCTCTTCAACAAGTGGTGTTGGCACAACTGGATAGCCACTTGCAAAAAATTGAACTTAGACCCCAAGCTAACACCATGTATAAAGGTTAAATCCAAATGGATGAAAGATATCGATATCAGACCCAAAAGCATAAGATATATAGAACACGTAGGTAAAACACTCCAGGACATTGAAAATAAGGCATCTTCAAAGAGGAAACTGCACTCTCCAAGCAAGTGAAAGCAGAGATTAACAGATGAAAATATATTAAACTGAGAAGCTTCTGTACCTCAAAAGAAATAGCACCCAGGATACAAGAGCCACCCACTAAGTGGGAGAAACTATTCACCCAATACCCATCAGACAAGGAGTTAATCTTCAAAATATACAAGGCACTGACAGAAATTTACAAGAAAAAAATCTAATCCCATCAAAAAATGGGGAGAAGAAATGGACAGACACTTTGACAAAGAAGAAATACAAATGGCCAAAATACACATGAAAAAATGCTCCACATCACTAATCATCAGGGAGATGCAAATCAAAACAACTTTTAGGAACCACCTCACACCCCAGAGATTGGCACACAAAGAATGAGAACAAGCAGTGCTGGCGGGGATGTGGAGAGAAAGGAACTCTTATCCACTGCTGGTGGGAATACCTTCTAGTTCAACCTTTATGGAAAGCAATATGGAGATTCCTCCAGAAACTGTAAATCAAGCTCTCATAAGACCCAGCTATACCACTTCTAGGAATATCCCCTAGGAACACAAAAATACAATACAAAAATTCCTTCCTTACACCTATATTCATTGCAGCACTATTTACCATAGCAAGACTCTGGAAACAGCCAAAATACCATTCAACAGAAACTGTGGTACATATACACAATGGAATATTATGCAGCTGTCAGGAGAGATAAAGTCATGATATTTTCCTATACATGGATGTACATGAAATCTATTATGCTGAGTAAAATAAGTCAGAGAGAGAGGGGGGGGGAAGAAACAAAATTGTCTCACTCATCTATGGGTTTTATGAAAAATGAAAGATATTCTTGCAATAATATATTTCAGACACAAAAGAGAAAAGAGCTGGAAGTTATAGCTCACCTCATGAAGCTCACCACAAACAGGGATGAGTTTAGTTAGAGAAATAACTATGTTTTGAGCTATCCTGATAATGAGAATGTACGAGGGAAATAGAAAGCCTGTCTAGAGTAAAGGCAGGGGTTGGGTAGGGAGGAAGCAGATTTGGGACATTGGTAATGGGAATGTTGCACTGGTGATGTGTGGTGTTCTTAACATGACTGCAACCCAAACACAATCATGTATGTAATAAATTTGTTTAAATAAAATAATTTAAAAAAGACATCTGTCACAGTGATCACTAGAAAAATTATATGTTTACTATTTAATTTGACAAAAATATCTATATTCCCTGCTCATTGGGCAGTTATATCCATCTGTCTTTTCTAGCCTCTGTAGTTTTCCAAGTATTTTCTCCATTAAGTTATTTTCTTGTACAACAGAGTTTTTTGTATTTGTTTAGTTTATTAGAAAGGCTAATTTTGAATAAAGAATTATAGAAAACAGAAAGTATTTCTTATCTCGACATTATTAGATAGCAATGTTTACTTAAGTTTTGTTAGCAGAAAAATTAATACATAAAAGTTCCAAATATTCAAATATAGTTAATGTGCTGTTTTCATATCATATCCTCTTCTCATCAAGCAAGAATAATATTTTATGTCATGTGCATATTTTCTCAAGTCTATTTCTAGACATTACCAGAAGCACATATCAGAAAAATCAGCCCCTTTATTCTCCATGTGCAACTAGCTATACCCTGGAAATTCATGAATGAACTCATCTATTTTCCATTCCAATGTGACCATTATGGAAATGCCAAAGTCTGTAACTTTAAAAATTGTTCTCTTGTAGGCTCTTATATGTCAAAGCATGTCTATTTTGATTACTGTAGAATTTAACGTATGATATTTTATAAGATCATTTTGAGACTACTGAAAGATTTTGAAAGAGTTATGAGTATTACAATAAGTCACAGGGTAAGAATACTACAGGAGTGGATTTAGAAGTGTGCAGAAATTTTACAGTGTGCAAAAGTTTCTCTAAGAAACAAAATAATCTTGTTTATAATGATAAACAATGATTCACATTACTAATCATCAGGGAGATGCAAATCAAAACAACAATGAGATAACTTCTCAGGCCACAGAGACTGGTGCATATCACAAAGAAGAAAAATCAGTGCTGGTGAGAATGTGGGGAGAAAGGAACTCTCATTCACTGCTGGTGGGAAAGCTGTCTAGTCCAGCCTTTATGGAAAACAATATGTACAGTCCTCAAAAACCTAGACATTGAGCTCCATTCATTATGATCCAGCGGTATCACTCCTGGGGACATACTCTAGCTCAATCTCATTTATAATCCTTAAAAATATATACCCCATAACTCAGAACACACAAGACTTCATTAAGAGCACCTACATCCACATGTAGGTTTAATACTACCTCTTTAATAAACCTACTATCTTTTAAAATCTCATTTTTAAATATTTCTCTAACTAAGGCAAATAACTAAGGTACTAAAGGACCCTACAGCTGCATCACCTTTTCCGCTACCTTTAGGTGGTGCCTAAGTAACCTTAAATTGTGGGTGACTGAATATATTTTCAAGACAAAGATTATTTCTTCTTCTTTATCTTCCTCGCCTCCTCCTTCTCTTCTTCTTCTTCTTCTTCTTCTTCTTCTTCTTCTTCTTCTTCTTCTTCTTCTTCTTCTTCTTCTTCTTCTTCTTCTTCTTCTTCTTCTTCTTCTTCATCTTCTTCTTCTCCTCCTCCTCCTCCTCCTTCTTCCTTTTTCTTCTTCACCTCCTTCTTCTCCTCCTTTTTCTCCTCCTCCTTCATCTCCTTCTCCTTTTTATCCTCCTTCTATTTTTCCTCCTCCTCCTTCTTCTTCTACTTCTTCTTCTTCTCCTTCTCCTCCTCCTTCTCCTTCTTCTCCTTCTCCTTCATCATCATCATCATCATCTTCTTCTCATTCTTTTTCTTTCTCCTCCTCCACCTCCTTCTCCACATTCAGTTTCTTTTCTGAACCACAGAGTTAAATCTTGACCCATCTAAAGTTCCTTTGGCTTCTCAGAGATATAGAATGAGTAACAGGTATTAATTCCCTGTCCAAATAGATCGATGTTTTACCTGGGAGTAGCAGAGTAATTAGCAGCCACGGTGAAAGGAAGTGACCTAGGGCCTTACCTATTTTTATTGATGGTCAATCTAAAAGGGATTCCTTATTTTTCTGCCCCCACAAATCATTTCTAGCATTATTAAGACTCAAACCCATATGCAGAATTTATCTCCCAAGACCTGGAAATGACCCTCTGACAGAAGGACCTGGAAAGTTTTCTATCATGCAACTAAAAGGCCTTGATTGGGAAGCAAGCTTCTCTTATACTAACTAGTGAGGATACAAGCTATGCAGAGCAAAGCAGGGAATGAAGTCATTCTTAGATTAAACATTACTTAGAACAAAGAAAACATCTTAGACTAAACAGACTCATAAGAGCAAAAGGAGCTGTGTATTTGGTATTGTGTATGTCTGGAAAATTCGATAAAGTAGAGAACAGAAAAACGGGCTTGGGGGCTGCAGTTATGCAGGCTTTAGCAGGAATGTATCAATGGAGCCTTTTCTCAGTCTCTTGGAGAACTTTCTTCTCCTTCCTGCTATTGCTGTGCCCCCCACAGAACCCTCTCATGGCCGTGATCATTTTGAATAATAAAATTCATTATAATGCTACATATTTTAAAACAGTTTTCAGAGTTAGCAGGTATCAGAGAACAGTGTTTGATACCAATAATTGGTAAACTATTTCATAAATTAACAGTCCTTCATTCCATTGTGTAAAAATATTTAAAACAATTTACTAAAAACATTATTTTTGCCCATTTATGTAAATGAATAAATAATTATGATAATTTAAATATTATATTATAAAACAGAAAAATTTAATCTTTATAAATTTATTAAGTGTGAATACAAGAAAAACCCTTCCATTGTTAACAAGGCAGTAAAAACAGGAACAATAAAAAGAAAGAAAAATTTAACTCAAAGTGATTTAGAAAGCCCGTTATAAAATATGACCTAAGCATTTTATATAGCAATTTTATACTTCCATATGAATATATCATAATATATACTAATAAGATCAAAGATAGCAGAATACAATATTGATTTCTACAATAAAGTTCTAACACATAATTACTACCAATTGTACTATTCATAACACATTAAATATCATGTCTAAAATTATGAAAGATTGAAAATAGAAAACAATAGTGAAACTACTAAAGGAAAGCGAGAAAACAACAGGTAGAAAATAAGTCCCTGGCTCTTATAAATAATTGGGAATATAGTTGCATTTTCTTAACAATACACAGGAGGTATCTACTGATTTAAAAAGTGCTACATTGGTCGATCACAGGGAAATTTATGATCTTGGATCTAAAAGCTCTTAAATTGATTTTCCTGTTGAAATAGAAATGTTCTCAAATGTAATAATTTTTCCCTTATTAGTGCTTTTCTGTGAACTTAGGTTATTTACTGAGAACTCAGTCAAATAACACATTATTGCACATAGTATCGGAAATGCCCCTAGAAAAAAATTAAATTAATAGAATGTGGCATATTTGAACTATGAACTCAGGTTTATGTAAGTTCATAGATCAAATCATTTATGCTATAGAAAAAAGGGCTAGGTGAAAGGCAATATGATAATAATTAACTAGCTCAAGATAAACACAAGTAAATGGCATGCTTTTTTCCAGGAATTTACTTTTATTCTGGAAAAATACATACATCTGAACCAAATAACTTCTTCATTTTAGTCATGAGCTAGCAAATCCTACTGGGTAGCATCTCACAAGAATTTCAAATCATATTTTATTTGCTTTTATCAGGACTACTTCACTGAAAAAAGAAAATCCAAAATTATTCACTGTAAGTGAAATTAATTTAAATATCCATACTGAAATGATTTTGAATAAGCCCCCCAAACTGTGTATATATTATTTTTATATATATTATATATACATATATATGATGTAAGCAATATTTAGTACATATATTTAGAATAGTTATAAA
Organism: Suncus etruscus; assembly: GCF_024139225.1. Lineage (NCBI taxonomy): Eukaryota > Metazoa > Chordata > Mammalia > Eulipotyphla > Soricidae > Suncus > Suncus etruscus. The sequence goes on along the minus strand of NC_064862.1, from coordinate 8,894,013 downwards.
CCCCCCAAAAGACATCTAATCCCTACCTAGTCATGCTTTATCATGATTAAAAATAAAACCAGTATAACTAAGATTTCTTTTTTGGCATTGAATTAGAATGAAATACCCTCTGATTTCCTTTGGCCATGGAAATGTAATTTGTAGGAGACAAGGTGAGTATTCTGTTTCCCACACTTCACAACATAGTCTAGCTTTGTCTTCCTATTGTGCATGCTACTTTATTTCCAACATGCATTTCAAATGAGATCAGTTCATAGGTATTGATTGATAAATGTTATTACTGCTGTTATCTATGAATTCCTGAGTCTGGTGTTTTCTAAAAATTGAAAAATAGTTGATTATTTAAATTATAGCAATGAAAAAGTGAACTGGCACCCTAGATAGTGCCAAATTATACTGATGCCTTCCTTTCTATTTTGTCATTTCACAATAGGTAAGATTATAAATATATAAATCACCACTGCCTAGTTTAATCAAAATCCATTCAAATATACATTACACAGTTGCAGAGATTTGACATATCTTATAAAAGTAAAACCATTAAGGTCTAATTTGATCACTTTAAATGGAAAGTCAGTAATAACAAAAGTAAAGCACAATTAAATCGATCAGTATAATGTGTTCTTGCTAAAGATAAAATTATCATTTACTAAAAAGATTGATTCTAAAGATAAATTAAGGTGAAAGTCTGAAAAAATGTTCTTATATTTATTAATCTTCTATATAATTCTTCTAATGGTATATATAACTTGAGCTTTTTAGTAAAAATATAGAATTGAACACAAATATCAAACCTGAATTTCATGGTTCTTCATCACAAGTTCTAAACTATTGAGTCTGATACTTCTATTACATATTATGAAGCTAATTGGCCTGGACTGATTCATTGTGGGAAATACATAATTTAGGAAAGACCAAAGATCTGAGATTTTGATTTATGTAATTTTGCCAAAATAACCTAGATGCTCAATAAGTTCATATGAAGCTTTGACATGAATCATTATATCATCCAATTAACTTGGAATAGTAAGTTTACTGGACTATATATTTAAAGTCTAAAAATTCTTAAAAAATGAGGAAATGTTTTTTTCATTGTCACAAAACATTTAAAAAATTTAAAAGCCTGCTTTTATCAGAATTATTTCTACGAGAATATTGTAAAAACCAGCTCATGATGAGAGATTCATATAGAAAAACATAAAAGTTACATATATTATTATTAGAAAATCTCTACAGAAAATTAAAATACTGTTGAGTTTCAGAAACAAAATAGAGCAAACAACCTAGGGAAGGAAAGAGAAAGCGGGAAGTCACTGATTTTTTTCTCCCTCTACTATTCTTGAGCAATAATCTAAAGAGCAGAGATACCCAAATATGATGTTGTCCAAAGGAAATAGAAAAAATGTACAAAATATTATAATGGAAATATTGCTGAGAGCATGAATATAAAATGCATCTGAGAGTCAATGGAAAGCTTGGTCTTTTGCAGGAAAATTTCCATCTTCACCAAAGAGTCATATGATGTTTCACTAGAGAAAATAAGAGAAAACTAATATATACATACAGAAGTAAAGTTCATTGATTTAAATTGACAGTCTTATGTTATTAAAAATTAAGATATATTTCTGAGTCAATTTATAAGCTTTTAGAGTCATAAGGAATGTATAAAATACCTATTGAAAAGTTCAATACTGAGCAGAAAAAATCTTACAAAATGAGCTATACTACAATTATCCAGAAACAACTTGAACCCTAACCCTAACCCTAATTTAAACCCTAATCCTAAACTAAACCTAAAGCAAAACTTAATCCTACCCTGACTCTCACTCTTATTCTAATTTTAAACCTAAACCTAATCATAAGCCTAAACCCAACCCTAACACTAACCATAAACTTGGCTTTAACCTAACCCTAACCCTAAACCTAACCCTCTATCTAAGTCTAACTCCAACCTAACTTTAAACTGAATTTAACACTAAACCTAATCTTAACCATAATCCCTAACCTAACCCTAATCCTAACCCTAACCATAGCCTCAATCACAACACCTACCTCAGCCTCAATCCAAAAACTAAACCTAATACCAACCCCAACCACAAATCCAAATGCAACCCCAAACAATCCTGACACTAACCCTTGCCCTAACCCTCGCCCTAATCCCTAACCCTAAATGTAAAAAAAAAAAAAAAAAGCCATACTAAATTCTCTTTCTAGTGTATATTTCTGTAATTTTAAAAAATTATATCATAGTTTCGTCATTTCAGTAAGGCCCTTTTACTTCTTTTCAATTAATTTTTCTGTCACACTCCAAGTACATACAAACAGTGATTTGTTTTCTCCCATATAAATTTTCCTTTATAGTAATAGTATAAAACCTATAAATTCTAATAGTCTTTGAATAAACTTCGTCGATTTAGTAGAATATATTTAGATTTATCCATATTAGTAGTTGTATCAGTAATTCATTTTAATTTTAAGTAATAAAATAATATTATGCATGCTAAAATTTTTGTTGATTTATTCTCTAGTTGAAGATCATTAATAATGTCAAAGGCCTATGACTGATTTTGTAACTGGAGCAGATATATCATTCCATTTTGGAAAATCAAAATTAATATTTTCAGATATTTGATGGGTATAATTCAATGAATAAAACAGTTAAAAATTGGTATATCTAGAAGAATTCAAAGTTGTTTCTGATATTTTGGAGCTGGAGTGTTAGCACAACCGTAATGTCTTTGCCCCTGCCTGCGGCAGACCCAGGACAGACCCAGTTTAGATCTCCCACATCCCATATTGTCCCCCGAGCCTGGCAAGAGCGATTTCTGAATACAGAGTCAGAAGTGACCCCTGAGCAATGTCAGGAGTGGCCCCAAAACAAAAGAAAAATGCTGTTTCTAATGTTTTATAATATTTAATAAGAATAAATAATCAGACCAAGACCACCAACCACAGAAGACGGATTAAAATGACACTGAGGGAGCAGAACTTCTAGAACCACAAAGAAAGACTTCATCATAAATTCCACCCCTTGATTTGTGTAGATACCGAGACCTTTAGATACAGAGGTCTGACTTTATCACCCAGGACGAAGTCTTTCAAACAGCACGAAAGCGCCAAGGGGAGAGTAAATGAACCTATACGGAGTCTATAATTAATCCCATGACAATATACTCCAAGGGTGGAGAAACCCTGTTGCTCTTAGGCCAAGGGAATTCCTTTTCGAATGACCCCAATATTTACTGTGCCTGTGCAGGAGGGAAAAAAAAGCAGAAAACAATTTTTCTCCTTTTTTTATTTATCTGTCTAGTTTTTGTCGTTTTCATTGTTTTGATGTGGTTATTGAAGTTGTTGTCTCCATTTATATTTATATATTTATTTTCTTCCTTTCTTTTCTTTCTTTATGTGCTCTGCCATGTTTTTATTTAAAGATCATGACTTTTATGTGGTGCTTACCTTTATTGTCGGAGTGCTCACTGGATATTTTATTTGACACTTCTTTTTGTACTGTTGGGGTTGATTCACCTTTTTCCCCTTCGTCTCTCTGACCAATGATGAGAGCCTCTAGAAGGACTCTGCCCATTATTGTCATATTTGATTTTTACCCAGTTTATTACTTTTCTCTTCTTCAAACAAAACTATGTAACTTGTTCTGTCTAGTCCCGCCTCCCAGTTACAGGAGGAAATAAGGGAGCTAGCTACCAAGACCAAATAGGTGTAAGACCACTAAGTAGCAAGTTAGGCACAGAGGAGACAACATATTCTCAGAGCCCGGGGGGTGAGGGAGGAAGATATGGGAGGTAGGATGGGAACGGAGGTGCAGGGAGAACAATTCGGTGATGGGAATCCCCTGATATTATGTTAACATGTACCTAAAATATTATTGTCAACAATATGTAAGCCACTATGATCAAAATAAAAATTATATTTAAAAAAACATAGGGTTAGGCCTATATTCACTGTATAAGACAGAACGTTCCCGTGCTGCAACTGTATGTACCACAGTGAGCCAACCACAACAAGCAAAGATTCAGAGGTTATACTGTAATAGACTTCCTCTCTGACTCTGGTCAATCTAAGCAGGCTTTTTACAGTGTAGATTCGGTACAGAACATTGTCTAATTAGCATGCATAAAAAGCCAGCTTGGATTGGCTGAGTTAGAGAGGCAGTCCGATTAGCCTTGGTGCAGGATCGGTTTTGTGGCAATATTCAGACAATTTTTGTTTAGCAGCATATTGAAACATTTGTCGGGATATAGTCAGTGTATAAGACGACCCCCAATTTACAGTTGACTTTTTTTGTTTCAAAAGTCATCTTATAAGCCAGAAAATACGGTAATTATATTTATCATTTTCCTTCTATTTCAGGTATATATAAAATAGAAAGAAAAGTTGTATAGATACAATGAGTGTGCTACATGGTCCAACAATATGCAGTGAAGCTGAACATCTGATGATACTTATAAATATCTGATTGTACTCATATTTATTTGTTATTAATTAATGATACTTATTTGTTATGAATGAATGTATGACTCATAGCTATTTCTACATTTAATAATATGATACCACATATAAGTAAAGTCAATTTACAGAACTTTGCTTATACAAATTATTTGATTATACAGGCATTTTAAAATTTACTTTATATTACTAAGTTGGGTTTAATGGGGCTAGTTTAAACTTATGATAACTTATGAGCTGTAAGGTCTCTTAAAGAGGCTAATAACATGTTTGTTTATAATTTCTAAAGGACTACCTTAGTAGGATATTTGGAGGGCAAGGTTGAGTCAATAGAGAAGTAGGCAATGAGAGGCTGCTAACTGCTATAAGAGAAAGATGGGAGTGAAAATGAAAAAAAGAGGTAAGAAAATAAATAAGAAAAAAAGAAAGTATACTCAAATAGTATGATAGAATGTTGAAAACTTTTACTAGTTGTTATCAAATGATTTTTATCAGTTTTATTTCATTTGACTGGGAAATTGAGTTATATTCAGCTATATTCAGGGCTTACACCTGGCCTTATCTTTTGAGATCACTCCTTTTGGGCTTGAAGGTATTTTGGTTCTTGGATCAAACCTGATCAGCGATATGTCAAGCAAGAAAATTATATTCTTTATTTGTGTGCTTCCAAATACTGTTTTAAAATTTGTCTTTATAAGTTTCTATGTAAACCCATGAATCTTTTCCCCACTTTAATAGAGTATTCTATATAAACTTTGATGAAGTTATTTATGTGTGGTGTGTGTATGTGTGTATTTGTATTTGTGTGTAAGCAAAAACTCTAGTAACATGGTGAGAATCTATGAACAATTCAGAGGAAGTAAGAAATCAAAACTCTAATGATCATGATAGTGGAAGTTCCTAAAAGGCAAACATTGGTATAGAAATGAATATTAATCTTAATATAAAAGTAATGATGACTCTTGCTAATAGACTACCAAATAAACTCATGAAAAGGTTAGCATGCCAACACAGAATGCAATTATGTTGAATTATTTAATGCGATGTTGGCTGATGTGTAAAATAAAAATAGACCATTTAAAGGAATATAACAGATTTTATGAGAATAAAATGTATCTTGATATCTCAAAAAAAAAAGTGTCTTAGTGAAAATACTGAAAGCTTTATAGAAAAGATGATAGTTGAAGACAGACTTTTAAAACAAAATTATTAAAATGTAAAGCATATGTTTATTGGGACTATTCACACAAAACTAATTGGTTAAATATTTATAAAATATTAAAACTTTTAAGATAATTTTATATAAAAAAGGAAATATTAATTTACTAAAATTCTGGAACATGTGAAGAAAGTCTAGACTTCATCATGGTCAACTATTATATTCTCAGTTTTCTATTTCAGAGGGCTGCATTCACTTTACTTCTGAATTTACTGCACAAATCAATTTACTGTGCAATTTTCTCTTTTACTTGTGTATTGTTTCCTTCTTCTATATCTATATCTTTATTCTTCAAATCCCTGCCAAATGTCACACTTTTATTAATATATCTTTAAGTAGAACATATTGTGATGTTTGAATTTTTACTATTTTATTTGATAATGTGGTTTATAACAGCTTCCATATGATTATGTTACAGTTGTATTTTTAATTCATAAATGGCAATACTCCCCAAAGCATTATACAGATTTAATGCCATCCCTCTAAAGATACCCATGACATTCTTCAAAGAAGTAGATCAGACACTTTTGAAATTCATTTGGAACAATAAACACCCTCGAATAGCTAAAGTAATCATTGGGAAAAAGAATATAGGAGGAATTACTTTCCCCAACTTTAAACTGTACTACAAAGCAATAGTTATCAAAACAGCATGGTATTGGAATAAGGATAGGTCCTCAGATCAGTGGAATAGGCTTGAATACTCAGAAAATGTTCCCCAGACATACCACCACCTAATTTTTGATAAAGGAGCAGGAAATCCTAAATGGAGCAGGGAAAGCCTCTTCAACAAGTGGTGTTGGCACAATTGGATAGCCACTTGCAAAAAATTGAACTTAGACCCCCAGCTAACATCATGTACGAAGGTAAAATCCAAATGGATTAAAGACCTCGATATCAGCCCCAAAACCATAAGATATATAGAACAGCACATAGGCAAAACACTCCAGGATATTACAGGCATCTTCAAGGAGGAAACTGCACTCTCCAAGCAAGTGAAAGCAGAGATTAACAGATGGGAATATATTAAGCTGAGAAGCTTCTGCACCTCAAAGGAAATAGTGCCTAGGATACAAGAGCCACCCACTGAGTGGGAGAAACTATTCACCCAATACCCATCAGATAAGGGGCTAATCTCCAAAATATACAAGGCACTGACAGAACTTTACAGAAAAAATCATCTAACCCCATCAAAAAATGGGGAGAAGAAATGAACAGACACTTTGACAAGGAAGAAATACACATGGCCAAAAGACACATGAAAAAATGTTCCACATCAATAATCATCAGGGAGATGCAAATCAAAACAACGATGAGATACCACCTCACACCCCAGAGAATGGCACACATCACAAAGAATGAGAATAAACAGTGTTGGCGGGGATGTGGAGAGAAAGGAACTCTTATCCACTGCTGGTGGGAATGCCATCTAGTTCAACCTTTATGGAAAGCGATATGGAGATTCCTCCAAAAACTGGAAATCGAGCTCCCATACGATCCAGCTATACCACTCCTAGGAATATACCCTAGGAACACAAAAATACAATACAAAAACCCCTTCCTTACACCTATATTCATTGCAGCACTATTTACCATAGCAAGACTGGAAACAACCAAGATGCCCTTCAACAGACGAATGGCTAAAGAAACTGTGGTACATATACACAATGGAATATTATGCAGCTGTCAGGAGAGATGAAGTCATGAAATTTTCCTATACATGGATGTACACGGAATCTATTATGCTGAGTGAAATAAGTCAGAGAGAGAGAGAAAAACGCAGAATGGTCTCACTCATCTATGGGTTTTAAGAAAAATGAAAGACACCCTTGTAATAATAATTTTCAGACACAAAAGAGAAAAGAGCTGGAAGTTCCAGCTCACCTCAGGAAGCTCACCACAAAGAGTGATGAGTTTAGTTAGGGAAATAACTACATTTTGAACTGTCCTAATAATGAGAATGTATGAGGAAAATGGAGAGCCTGTCTAGAGTACAGGCGGGGGTTGGGTGGGGCGAAGGGAGACTTGGGACATTGGTGATGGGAATGTTGCACTGGTGATGGGTGGTGTTCTTTACATGACTAAAACCCAAACTCAATCATGTATGTAATTAAGGTGTTTAAATAAATTTAAAAAAAAATTCAAAAAAAATGTTTGGTCTATAATCTTACTCTCTTGTTAATTTTATTTCACACACAACATTGTGCTTTAAAGCAAATATGCCACGCTGTTATACATCTATCTAGCACTTAACTGTGTGTCTGACACCTATTCTATGGTCAGTCTGTCCATGATATGACTGAACAAACATTCTCTCAGTTTTGGCATGACAAAGAATGTTTCACTAAAATTCTCAGAGAAGCTCTTCAATGAGAATTTATGAACTTAAAAACAAGTAGAATCAATATGTAAATTCATGATTGGACTGAATAATACTATTTTACTATTCAGAATGGTCCTGTATTTCACGAATGCATGGCATTTTCCATTTTGATTGTGTGTGTGTGTGTGTGTGTGTTATTGCTGTTTTCAGTTTACACATTATCCTACCAGATTTCTAGCTTATTCTTTTTATGTTGCTAGTGGGATTGGTGTTGAGTTCTGTCTGAGTTCTTGGGATCTTAAATGAACTGAGAGAAAAATATGTGTGAAGCAGAGCAGGCCAAGCGCAGAGGACATGCTTCAAGTCACTTTATAATAGTGTAAAGGGGGACATGCTGGGGTGACCTGTTGAGTGGTTATTGGGAATTTCCAAGAGGTCTTAATTGGTATATATAGATTGTATGACAGGACTTCTTGGATTTGCTGGTCTGTTTCTCTACCTTCTGGACACTACCTGCCTGGAATATCTTGTAAAGGTGTGTCATCTCCAGTACTTCAAAAATCCATGGTGAATGTTTGCCAATGTTTCTATTGCCTTTTTGCCTAGCTAACCTGCCTATATAAATTAACTCTTTACATACTCTAAATATTTGTCCCTATCTGATTTTTTTTTAATTTTTTTTAATTTTTTTTATTTTTAATTATGAGAACAAAGGTACAAAGAAAGAGGACAAGGTAAAGTTACAGTGGAAGGACAATCACCCATAACATAATTCTCAGAAGTCCCCTTGCTGATATCTTAACTTTGAAATTTCAGCCAAAGAACATTAAGATAAATAAGACAGAATCCATGTACAATTACTTTGTCCCTCAAGTCCCCAGATTGTAACACATTATAATATTTCTTAACAGTACACAAAGCAATCTAAAGCCATAAAACTTACGTAACTCCTTAAACATTACAGGCATAGTATTTTCTTACATTTTCATATACATGCATATTAGCTTAAGTTAACCTCAAATTTTAAGTGAGTTCTTTTTAAAGAGAATATAAAACTGCTTTTAACTGCTTTTCAACGATTTTTATCCTCACTTTTAATCAAGATGTTAGGAGTCTTTAACAAAATAAGTCTGGGGGAACATGGGCAGAATGGGTGTTTGGGGTCTCAGGGCCTGATTCCAGGTAACCTGAGAGAAAACTTGTCCCAGTGACTTAGTAAAAAAAAATTAAGTTCAAATTAGAAGGCAATAGTAAGCAAGAAGGGTGCTTGCTTTGCATTTGGCTGACCCAGGTTCAATCCACAACACCCCCATATGGTGTCTCTATCCCTGATAGGAGAGATCTGAGAGTACAAAGAAGGCTTGAGCACCACTGAGTAGGTGCTCAAAAACACAAAAGCAAAATTTAATTAAAAATGAAATACGTTGAGTGAGTATATGAAGACAGCAGGTTTTTTTAATGAACAAAGCAAAAATACAGAGTAGAGGTGATCGTGTCAACCAAACATATAACCCCCAAACATTTACACACTGATACTAGGTAAGATGAATGTTTTTATGTTAAAAATCAGATAGGCCAAATTGTTTCAAGATACATAAAATGGACATGTATTTCTTTAAAATATTTTGTGGGTTTTTTTGGACAGCTATAATTCTTACTAAATTTTGTCTTATACAGTGATGATTCTAACCACTTTTTATCTTCTCTTTTTGAGCTGTTTAACAAGGAATTTTGGTGGAAGAGTCCCCCAGTTTAATGCTTATGATTGAACCATGTCATGGGAATCATTGGAATTGTTCTTATGGCCCAAACACCCATTCTGCCCATGTTCCCCCAGACTTATTTTGTTAAAGACTCCTAACATCTTGATTAAAAGTGAGGATAAAAATCGTTGAAAAGCAGTTAAAAGCAGTTTTATATTCTCTACTGCGACCACCCAAACCTGCCCGCAGGGACGGGGGTTGCCAGTTATTCATGGGTCAAGAAGAGGACTTAACCTGTAAAAGAATTGGGGAGGGGAACAGAGAGGATTCAAGACAAGATTCTGATCAAGAGTCGTTTATTGCAAAGTTCACAGAGCTTATATACCAAGCCACAAAGAGGCAGGAGGTGGGCCTGTGGAAAAAAAATGTGTAACATGAAGGCATTTACTTTTAAAACATTTACAATTACCCAATGTTCTTACCAAACATAAAGTTAAACCTAGATCTTAACTTATGCTTGAAAGGTCAACAGGAACAAGGCTGGCAACATAGTTTAGCAAACCTCCTCAGGCATTCTGTTTGGTAGCACAATTTGTGCTAACTTTGCCTTGATTTACTCATTTCCTAAGCCCTGGGGCTGGGGGCCTTGGGGGCAGCTATAGGCAGCAGCAGAAGCAGACCAAGGGTGTGGGGCTGTCAGGTCCCTGACACTCTACTATATTGTTGATGTCACTTAGCCTAAACTTAGACTTCATTTGAGATCTAAAACACAGTCTGTTTTTATAACTGTTCCATGTGTACTCAGAAAAAATTGTTTTCTCAGATTCTTAGGTGCATATATACAACAAATCCTCCAGTGCCACATTTTTACTATTTTATAATAAAGTTAATGATAAAAAGGAATAAATAATCAGTGAACATAAACATTAACTGTCACTCCCCTATCATCTTTTTTTAGAAAAGTAGCCACATAATACTATTTTTTTGTTTTTATTTTGTTTTGTTTTGGGGTCACACACAGTGAGCTCAGGGGTTACTCCTGCTATACGCTCAGAAATTGCACCTGGCTTGGAAGACCATGTGGGACTAGGGGGATCGAACTGTTTGCATGCAAGGCAAACTCCCTACCTCTTGGCTTGCACCACTGGTTTGGCCCCACCACATATTTTTTTTGTTTGTTTTTTTGGAGGGTCACACATGGCAGTGCTCAGGGGTTACTTATGTCTCTACGCTCAGAAATCTCTCGTGGCAGGCTTGGGGGACCATATGGGATGTCAGGATTCGAACCATAGTCCTGCATTCAAGGCAAATGCTCTACCTCCATACTATCTCCCCAGCCTACCACATAATATTTTTAAATGTTCTCTTTCATAGTAAATAATTTTTTTGCCTTACATCTCACCAGGAGACATGTGAGAATGGAACAACAACAACAACGAAACAATAACCTATATGTCTCTTATGACAATGATAAAAGAAAAATATTTTGAGTATCAGTAAAATACAACAACAACAACAACAAAAACATTGCATTGATTTTGATGTGGCCCCATGTACCTGAGCAACACTAATGAAATAACCTCCGTCTCACACACAGACACTATCACGTACAACAATATATTTCATAATACAAAATGGTGATTTTGAAAGGTTTTCTTTTTACTCTAGAGAAGAAACATATCTCTAGAGACATTTCTCTACCTTCCTTTGTCAGTAAAACTTAGAATTATGGCCCCAACGAGTAGCACAGGCATTATGTTTCTTGAACTCATGAAGAAGAAAAACTTAATCTAATTACTTTCTATTTCCTAAACTATTGAAAACAAAGCAAGTCACTTGCTTCTCTGAATGTCCAGGAGTGTTGCACACATTTAGATTCCTCTACCTGAAAGGAAACACCATAATAAGGTATCAAATGACCATTGTCCTCTCACAGGAAAGAATTTTGTCTGCTCCAAGGGCATTTATTAACTCTAAACCATGATGGAATGATGTTCCCCAAACAGCTGTAGATCTTTGTGTGACTTCTCCCAGAACATTACTTAACAAATATTTGTGGACACAGGAAGAGGAGGAAACTAATCTAACCCCAGAGCAGCTGAGTTAGCTACAATCACCAAGTATAACCACATCCCCTGGGATTTGCATGTTTTCAGAGAGCAGCTGGTATGTTATTATAACATTAGTGATAGAACATGGTTACAAGAAAAAAAGGATGCTTTTCTCTGTGAAATTCTATGTAGAGAAATTATAGCTAGCATAATTTTAATCAAAATAAATTGAAGATGAATTGTATATTATTAATAAATATAAATGGTAGGTTTTTAGATTATTACTCTAAATGTCTTTCTAGTATTTGAAAATATCTATTTCCCTTCCACTGTTTATTCAAATGATGCCTCTTACATTTACTACTAAGTGACAACATTTTCCCATTTTTATAGGTTCAAAATGTTTATTAAGAGCATAGATTTTTTATCATGCATTCCTTTGGATATATTTTTTGGATTTTTGTGTCATTCTTATTCTTTTATTTCAATATCCATATCCAAAGAGATCATATGAACTTTATTAAAATGGTCAGGGAAGAACTATATTTAGAAGTATTGCATTTATTTTTCTAGATACCACATGACTCTTTATAATTTTTTTCTGAGTCATACTTGAATATATTTATATAAACCGGGTGCTTTACAGAATAAAAAGAATAATCTAGAACCAAAAATTAAGGCGAATATATCTGAAATCGATAAATATTTCTCCAAATCATTTCAGGTTTTTGCTTTATCAAAACCATTTATTAAAATGGACACTGTATGCCCTAAGAGATACAAAGAATGAAATAGAAGATTAATGTCAGATAGATGATTGAAAGATTGAAGAACATTCTTTAGCAACAATTTTTATAAGAGGGTTGTGTCAGTTTAGGAAATCATATCCCTAAGCAAAATCAGCATTTATCCAGGAATGTTGCTACCTATTTCTTGACTATTCTATTGGAGATATCAAAGTCTACCTACTACTTAGTTTCTTCTTCAATCTCAAGATAATATTAGTTTACCAGTGTTTCAGAGAAATAGGAATCAAATGTGGAATTAAGAAGTTCCTTCAAAGCCTAAACCAGAGGGAGAAAAAATTAAGTGTTTCAAGGTAAAATAATCAATATTTACTGGATTTTGGAGAAAGAAGTTTAACAACTTGTTAAACATACCTAATCATAAGGGGTACTCATAAGATATTAGTGTAGGCAAATTTTTAATATTTGAGTCTGATCATAAGATACCTTTCATGTGTAAACACATGTTAATTTATAAACATTATAAGTAATAAAAACATAAATAGCTAATGATTTTTCAGTTCCAATTTACATGATATAACATTACACATAATACCCAACAACTTATATGAGAAATTATGACTAATTGATAAATTTTATATAAATAATTATCAAGCGGATAAATTAAGAAACCTGTTAGTTTGGTACCAAGTTGTGGCTTAGTGGTATGCATTTACAAGATCTCATGAAATATTTGACACTAAATAAATAAGGATCCATGCTAACTTGAAAAACAATTAATTTTTATTTATTTATTTATTTATTTTTGGTTTTTGGGCCACACCCAGTGGTGCTCAGGGCTTTCTCCTGGCTGTCTGCTCAGAAATAGCTCCTGGCAGGCACGGGGGACCATATGGGACACTGGGATTCGAACCAACCACCTTTGGTCCTGGATCGGCTGCTTGAAAAACAAACGCCGCTGTGCTATCTCTCCGGGCCCACAACAATTGATTTATTCAAAAAGATGAGCTGGAATAGAGGGAATCACAGCATACTGCAAAGGTAATGCAAAATATACTTAAATCTGTACTATTTATTTTTCCTTTAAAATATCATGATACTGCAAAAGATTTGTAATTCACCTTTACCACAATAAAAATGTAAAAAAAAAATCATGATATTGAATATATATTATAATTTATAATATTGAAAATTGTTATAAAATTTATAACAATACTGAATAACATCATAATACTTCTTGTTAAACAATAACTGATTATGTTCAATAAAATATATCATACTTTCAATAGATCCCCCATATTAAATAACTGATATTAGTGTTTTGGCTAGCTAAGTAATTAACACTTGGTTTTGTCCTCTGTTAAAGTTTGAAAATTGAACATGTTTAACCAAATATGACAATAAATCATGTCAAAATATAATTATAAAACTCTCTAACAATTATAAAATACTTGGAAATAGCTTAAGAGAGGAAAAAATGCTCCAGATAATAAAATTAAAACACTGTGAAAATGTTTCATGACTTTCTTGTACCAGTTCACAGGGCTAATGAGAAGGTTTAAAAACAAATACACCTGTAGGTGAACTATTTGATTCTCCTGTTTTTAGAATTGAATGCTAACACTAATAATTATTTTATCTGGATTTTCTTTCAAATGCAACATAAGCAAAAGTTTGAGTATAATGAAAATAAAAAATACAAATAATGGGGCCAGAGCAGTGGCACAAGCTCTAAGACATTGCATGTGCTAGCCTAGGATAGATCATGGTTCATCCATGCCAGGAGCAATTTCTGAGCACATAGCCAGGAGTAACCCCTGAGCATCACTGGGTGTGGCAGACACCCTCCACCAAAATTTATGTTTATAAGAATAGCAGAATTAAAAATTTAGAAGTTTTAGTCACCTGTTAGTTCATTAGAAGTCAGAAAAATTATTCTATTATTATTTACATCATAAAAGAAACTCAGAAAATTCTGCAAGAACTCACAACTTTAGAATATAAGCTACTTTAAAAAATAATTCTTAAAAAATAAAATTTTATATTTATTCCAATTAATCCAATAGGTAAAATGTAAGTGAGGCTAGTTCACAGATGAACATATTAAAATAAAAAATATATAAGTGGTTTTTAATTTTCTTTTAATTTTATAGCCTATTAATAAGGTTAAATTTATTTCCAAGAAAAATATGTGAAAATTTATATTTTGAATATGTTCATAACAAATGCATAGCAAGATGCCTGTAAAGATACATAAATTTTGACATTATTGACTACATTTTATTTCTTACTGCAGTTGAAGTAAACAAATTAAAAGTGTTAATAGTTTATGCTTTTTGTTAACCAATTTATTGCACTTGCACCATCCCAAAATGCTAAAATACAACATCTAGGTCTGTATATCATTTTGATTCTACTTCTATCCTTCCTCCTGAAGTCCCATTTTCTACTACTTTGGACTTCGTTTCTATTATCAAAATATTAGATGATATCATCACATAATTTATTTCCTTGATTTGATTCTTATACTTACATGAGTACATAATTCTGATAATTGTCTTTCTCCCTTTGATTTATTTTGCTAAACAATATGTTGCATGATACATATATAAAAGGCAAGGTTATAATTTTTTCATTTTGACACTTTATTTTTTTATTAAATACACAATCACACTTTTATACCATGCATTACCATTTCCATAGGAGGTTTCCCAAATATTTTGGCTATTTTAAATATTGTGTGATGAACATATGTAAGAATATATATATATATATTTTTTTTTTCAAATTGTGTGTTCTTGAGAAAAATTCCAAAGAAAGGAATCTCTAGGTCATATGGGAGGTCTATTTAAAAATTTTTAACAAGTCTCTTACTGTTTATAGATGTGAAACAAACAACACCCCCACCAATAGTCAACGTAGGTTTCTTGTTAGCCACATTTTTACCAACAGTTTCTGAACTTTGTGGGTTGTGCCATTCTCACTGTGTGAGATTTTATTTCATTTCATTGTATTGCCATTTATCTCACCATTTTCTCTACTATAATGATTATGAGCATTATTATAAGATGGTTGATCATTTGTTCCTAATTTAAGAAAGTGTGTATTCATCTATCCTCATCTTTGTTGGAGTTGTTTTTCTTCTTGTTGTTAAGTTTTGTGAGTAATTTATCTTGACTATTAGACTTTCACCAGATGTATGAGTCAATAATCTTTTCTTGGATTCAGTATGGTGAACTTCTTAAATCTCAATTTTCTTTCTCTATGTAGTTTTTTATAGTCTAGTTTGTTCATTTATTTGTTACCACCATTTGCACCCTTGATAATAATCTTTATGCCCATAAACTTATGTTTTACTGACCTATTTTATGCTTTCTGTTACAATATCAAGGTCATTACTCTGTTTTGAATTAACAGTGTTAAATTGTGTGATCCAATTTTGTATTTTGTATGAGGTTATTTAATTTTCCCAACTCCATTTGTTAGATAGGCTATACTTTTCCACTTAAAAAAAAACCTGATTTTTTAAATTAACTGTTCATGTATCTAAGGATTTACTTCTGGGTTCCCAATTCGATTCTGTTGGTCTACAAATCTTAGTTATTCTAGTACCACACTGTTATGATTATTATAGATTTAAACCATATTTGAAGGTAATGGAATGGAATGTCTTTTTATTTTGGGGGGGGTTTGGGCCACACCTGTTTGATGCTCCGGGGTTACTCCTGGCTAAGAGCTCAAAAATTGCCCCTGGCTTGGGGGGACCATATGGACGCTGGGGGATCAAACCGCGGTCCTTCTTTGGCTAGTGCTTGCAAGGCAGACACCTTACCTCTAGCCCGCCTCACTGGCCCCATGTCTTTTACTTTTGTTTAACTCATAACTACTTTGCTTTTGGGGATGATTAATGACTGTACAAATATTAGAAGTATTTTTTCTGAGTCCTTAAAGAATATCATTGGAAATTTGATAAGTTTTGCATAAAAGCTATGTAATGCTTTGGGAAGTTTTGTCATTTTGACAATTCTGTCTCTTTTAACCCATGAGCATAGAGTAATTTCCCATTTCCTTAGATTCCAGTTTTGTATTTTTTTAACAGTAAGATAGTTTTCTATGAATGTCTTTTGCAGTTTTTCTATTTAGGAAATATGGTTACAATAATTTTAGTTTATGGGATTGATGTATACAATAACTTCACCTCATCAGTCCCATATTGCTGAAAGCCCTAGGCTAATGTGCTTATGTACCTTCTAGTCAAACTTATAATTCACTTCTACAATTTCCCCCCTTTTTTTAATAATTCTCATTTATATAACCAAGGACCATAAATTTGTTATAATTTGATACTCTATTCCTTTATTTTATTTCTCTATATACACAGCTGTAAATATTCTATTCAGTATTTGCCTTTCTAACTCTGGATTAGAGTTAGAAACTCTTCCAGTTCCACCCACAATGCAGTAAACTGCATAATTTTGTATTTTCTTTTATGGCATATATTCAATTGAGTCTATTCTCTGTACTTTAAAATCTATGTGAGAGTCCTGAGGATTGTACACAAGACTTATGTATGGAACAGGTCATTGAGATGACCTTCTTGTTCTAATTACATGTATTTTTTAATTTTAATTTTATCAAAACCATTGTGATTTACAAAATTCTGGGATTCAGACGTACAATGAATCAGAGTCAATCCCACTCATCAGTGTCGACTTCCCACCACCAGTGTTCCTAAAGTCATCCCATACCTTTCCACTTTGCCCCCCAGCCTGTTAGTATAATAGATCTATTTTAAGTTTAGATTGTTAAATTTTGGGTATCTTGATTCCATTGTTGTTGCCTTTGGCTTGGATATTTAGATCAGTTATTTTTATCACTACCAACTAACATGAGACTGCTTGGCCTCTGGCACTCATCCTTTCATTGTGTTTCTCCTCTTTCACTCAGTTTCTTTCCTTCTCCTCACTATACTATAGAGTCAACAGTGTTAGAGATAAATACCATTTAGAGTAGACTATTGTGTTTCTTAATGCAATTATTCTATATCACATGAGTGATGTCATTCTGTATTTACCCTTCTGACTTATGTCATTTAACATATTTTCTAGTTCCATTCATGTTGTTGCAAATTGCATAATTAATTACAGCTATGTAGAATTCTACTGTATATATTTACCACATCTTCATAAACCACTTGTGTCTATTGTTGGACATTGTTGGACATCTAAGTTGTTTAATAACTGAATGTTGCAATGAATAGCAGTGGGCATACATGCTTTTGGATGAAATTTTTCTGTCCTGTGGATAGATATCCAAAAGAGGGATTACTGAGTCTTATGGCAGCTTGATTTTGAGGTTACTGAGAACCCTCCATGCAGCATTTGTACATGCAATAGATGAGAGTTCCTTTCTCAACAGATCACCACCAACAGTGATTGTTCCCAATTTTTTTGCCATCTGCCATCATAACTGGTATAAGATGATATCTCATTATTGTCTTAATTTGGATTTCCCTAAAGATGATGAGTATTTTTTCATGACTTCGCTATCTTTTGGTCTTTCTCAGTGAAGTGCCTGTTTATTTACTCTGTCCATTTTGATGGGTTTTTTAGGTTTGTGGCATTAATCTTTGTGAGTACTTTTTATATCCTAGATATCAATGAATCTTTGCTGATGTGTAGAGTTCAGAAAATCTTTAACACAATCTTAGCAAATCAAGTCTTCGTATGTATTTTGGTTTGTGAATATTGGGGTTGTTGGTACCTTTATTTGAAAAGACTGTACTCTCAGGGGTAAGAGAGCTTTCATAGAGGTTACAAAGCTTTCCTTGACTGAAGCCAAGCTTGGTTTTATCCATCACCATTTGATCCCTTAAGCACTTCAATAAATGATTATTAAACAAGGTGACAAGAGTCAACTTTAAGTACCACTGGCTGTGACCCTAAATAAAAACAAACAAAAACTATATTTTTCAATGAACTGTCCTTTCATATTCAACAATATATTGATTATGATTGTGAATCTATTCAGGGATTCAAATATATTTCAATGATTTATATTATCATAATATTGTTATTAATGTGCCAAAATGTAAGACTTGGTAAACTATAGTATCAGTTTCTCTTATTTTCTATTATTCTTCAGGGTCTTTTCTTTTGACGTTTTACATCATATTTCCATATATACTTTAAATCAAGTTTCTTGCTTTTGACAAGCATTCCCCTTTAAGGTCATGAATGTTTTGCATTTATTTAGGTATATTATCACAGTTTATCATTTTAATTTATATTACATTGCTTTTGTTACATTTTACCTAAATAAATATTTATCTAAATATATTTAGAAGATTACCATATTTTCCGGCCTGTAAGACGACCAGGCATATAAGATGACCCCTAATTTTACAGTTAAAACATAGGTTTAGGCCTATATTTGCTGTATAAGACAGAATGTTCCTGTACTGCAACTGTATCTTCAACAGTGAGCCAATCACAACAAGCAAAGGTCCAAAGGTTATACTGTAATAGACTTCCTCTCTGACTCTGGCCAATCTGAGCAGGCTTTTGACAGTGTAGATTCGGGTACAGAACACTGTATAATTTGCAAGCATAAAAAGCCTGCTTGGATTGGCTGAGTTAGAGAGGTGGTCCAAGCAGCCTGGCAGTGATTGGTGCAGGATCGAGTTGGAAAATTCGTTTTGTGGCAATATTCAGACAATTTTTGTTTAGCGGCATATTGAAACATTTTTTGGGATATACTCGGCGTTAAGATGACCCCCAATTTTTGGTTGACTTTTTTTTCTTTCAAAAGTCGTCTTATACGCCTGAAAATGCGGTAATATGGTTAATTTTTGAAATATAATTCACATAACAATTGCTATCAGTCATAGAATAATTATTCAATATTTACATAGATTTAAATATGATAAAATTAATTTTAAACAATGATTCTCCATAAGTAGTAACTAAATATTCTTGTGATTAGAATTTTTAATATTTACTTATTGGATTTATAATTAATAATTATTAACTTTGGCCTCCAAAATGCTCATTGTTTCTATATAATTTATCTGTTTTATTATGAGTTGTTACTTTTCATAATCAACCCTTTTTCTTCCCCTGTTATGCATGTTCCAAAAAGCATTATTTCGTTTTCTGTATATATAAGATTTTTGTTTAAGTATTTAGACATGAAATCATATGGCATTTTTCACTTTATTTGGCTTATTTAACTTAGCATACTGTCCTAAGATATCTACAAATTTATTACCAAGAAATAAAAATTTTATTTCCTTAAACAAATATACTATTACATCATGATATTATATTACATGTATTTCAATACTTATAAAAATATCTTATTATTTTGTATTATTCTATAAGGATATTGAAATTTTCCTACATCCTCATTATGACAATAGTTATTAATCCTGAAATGAAAGTAAGTGTGCATATGTCTTTTACATGTAATGTTTTATTATAATAAAAATAAAACAAAATTAGAATGGTATTTTTGTGTTTGTTTTGTTTTGCTTGTTTGAGAATACTGAGCTTTTTCCCTATGGTTATATCAATGAACAATACCAGTAAGAGCATAGAAGTGTTTCTCTTGCTCTACGTCCTTATAAATTCTGTTTATATTTTTTCTACTTGATGATTGACATTATAACAGGTGTGAGGTCCTATCTCACTATAATATAGATTTTCACTTCACAGTGATTAATGATATTGACTAAGACTTGAACATTTTTATGTACATGTTGACTATCTTCTCTAGTATATGTAAATTAATGTCCTTTGCCATATATTACTGCTTGAATTTTGCTATTGGTTGTATGGGTAATATATAGTTTCACATTAGTATTAATTACATCTATGACTTGCAAATATTTTATCTGATTTAGTAGGTTGCCTTTACATTTCTTTAAGCTGGCATCAATCTGGACTTTATTCAGGCAAAAATAGGAGCTATCAAAGAGGAAATTGTTCAGTTGATTATCTATATAAAATACCCTTTCTACTTCTTGCTACATAAAATATATTTTTTTCTCTCCATTTTTAAATATAATTTTTATTTTAATCATATTGGCCTACATATCATTGACAATAATATTTTAGGTGCATATTAACATAAAATCAGGGGAATTCCTATCACCAAATTGTCCTCCCTCCAACTCCATTCCCTTCCTACCTCCAATATCCTCCTCCCTCACCCCCGGGGGTTGCCAGAATAAGTGGTCCCCTATGTGCCTAGCTGACTACTTAGTGGTCCTACACCAGTTTGGTCTTGGTACCTCCCTTATTTCCCGCTCTAGTTGGGAGGCGGGACTAGATAGTTCAAGTTATGTGGTTTTTTTTGAAGAAGAGAAAAGTAATAAACTGGGGGAAAAAAATCAAATATGCCGAAAATGGGCTGAGTCATTTTGTAAGCTCTCATCCTAGTTTTGAGAGATGAAGGGGGAAAAGGAGGTGGAACACCACAACAGTACGAAAAGAAGTGCCAAATAAAACATCCAGTGAACACTCCAACAATAAAGAGAAGCACCATATAAAGGCCATGGTCTTGAGATAAAAAAACATGGCAGAACACATAAAGGGAGAAAAGACAAGAAGAAAAAAAAAATAAACGGAGACAACAACTGCAATAACCACACCAAAACAAAAAAATTGGCAAAAACTAGATAAAAAAATTTGTGCTTTTTGCCTTTTTTTTTTTCTTTATTCTTCCCTCCTGCACAGGCACAGTTAATATTGGGGTCATTTGAAAAGGAATTCTCTTGGCCTAAGAAAAATAGGGTTTCTCCACCCTTGAAGTATATTGTCATGGGATTAACTATAGACTCCTTTCAGGTTCATTTACTTTCCCCTTGCTGCTTTTGTAGTGTATGGAAGACTTCTGTTCCGTCCTGGGTGATAACATCAGATTTCTGTATCTAGAGATCTTGATATCTGCACAGGTCAGGGAGTGGAATTTATGATGAAGTTTTTCTTTGTGGTTCTAGAAGTTCTGTTCCCTCCATGTTATTTTAATCTGTTTTCTGTCATTGGTGGTCTTGGTCCTTGCGCTGATTCTAGGACGGGGCCTGGGATAGCGTCTTTCGTTATGTTTCCAGAAGACCCATTCCGTTGCAATTGTCTCAGACAGATCATGGTTGTTGTGCAGGTCGTAGCTCAAACCCTAGACTAGGTCTTTTTTTATTGGTCCCAGAATACATTCAGTCTGGTCATGGTTCTATCAGCCAGTCATCTGTAAATCGCTATCTTGGCATTTGGACAGACTGAAGGGTGTCAAGTCTTCTGATTTTGTCTTATCATTAGCTGGTGAGGTAGGATAACCTGCTCTTATGTCAAGTTGTTCCCAGTTTTCTCCTTGTCAGGATATTATATTAGAGCTGGCACTTGTTGATATCTGAGCAGTATTAAGGATGTCCCGGATGGGATTTGTTTCCTGTGGCTGTTGTGAAGAACTGTGTTGTTTCTATGTCTAAGATCCAGTGTTCAAGGCTGGGCTGTTGGTGTCTAATCACCTGGGGTCTAAGTTGGGTTCACGTGACATATTTTCAAGGTGGGAGATGCCCCTGTATTGTAAAGAAGTATGAGTTCTTATCTCTAGCAGGTAAGAGCTCATTTTTATATGTATGATTTCCCCTTTTTTTAATGTGCCTTTGCAGGGATAAATGGTGATACATTATATTGCCAGTGCATTTGAGGATGGAAAGAGAAGAAAAGAGAAATAGGTCACACACCCAAAAGAGATAAAAATAGAAATAAAAATATATGTGCTCATATATATGTATGTATATATAAAGAAAAAAGATTTTAAAAAATGAAATAAAAAAGTGATTAAAGGGACAGAGTGATGCAAGAGACTACCTTACATTTGGAGAAAAGCAGGTAAAGAGGTAGTGTAATACAGGTCTTATAATTATGATAGAAGTATAGGTTTCCCCATTGTGTTTTGAGATTTTCTTGTGGTGTGTGGGTTCCCGGGTGCCTTTTCATCACACAACCTGACCCTCTTGAGAATGGCAAAAGATTTTCTGCATAGAGGACTTGGGAAGAGTTCTTGCATTGGGGATACTTTTATGTTAAGTCCGGTTTCAAGTAACAGTCCATGTTAGGAAGGGTTGATAAGGAGGACCACACAGCATGAGTCAGAGGGGAGTTGGTTGTCTTTTCTTGCAGGGGACGAGGTGTGGGTTTGACTGATTGTATCTTCGCTTGGGTGCTGGGTACTGGTTCATTGGGGTAGGAGGTCAGTCTTGATGCCTAATGGGTTAAGAACTGAGGGTGAAGAGTTTTAATGAGGTGGAAAATCTGGGTGGAATTGAGTGGTGAGGGGATAGTCAAATTCCCAAAGGGGGGAAAGGAGAAAGTATTTGGAAGGGGCAGGAGAGAAGGAAAGAGAAAAACAATTTAAAAGAAAAAGAGAAATAAAAAAAAAGTAGTGAGAAGAGAGGAGAAAAGAGCATGGGAATGCTAGTTTGCTTGACTGTGTTCAATGAGTAGGGCCTGTAGTATTAGTCTGTAGGTCACAGTTGCTGCTTAGGTGGTCTGGCTGGTCACGTGTTTCAAGTCCCAAAAGAAGGTATAAATTTGAGATAAAGGGTATGTTAGAGAGTTTTATCAGGACATTCTCATAGTGCAAGCTGGGTATGGTATCTCGTGTGAGTGAGCCCCGAGATGCCATCTTAGTTTGTCCACCCTTTGTATCCAAGAATGCCTGTGGACAGAAAAGCTGAGAGGTTATTTTGAATATAGTAAGATTAAGGCATTAAAACAAATTGTTATGAAATGCTTCTATTGGGGTCAGTGATTTCCCATGGTATTCTTTGTCTGTAATTCTGTATAAGATCCCTAAGGAATTATTATGGGCCTTTGTACTAGAAGGCTGATTACATACCTGTTCTCTTTATGCTGCTGTTCCTGCTGTTGCTGGTTTTTTTTTTTTTTGTGGTATAATGAGTTTGTGTTGTACCTTTTTTATGTGTGCTGGGCACTGCTCTCCGGTATATGTTGATTGTTACAGTGTTTGGAGTTTCTACCCTGTTAAACCCTGTTATTTGATTGTTGAGTAGGTGTATGTTCTAGGTGCTTCAAAATAATGCTATCATTCTGTGTTTGTCTTTCATCTTCTGGCTTACTTCATTTAACATAATATGTTCTAGGTCCATCCACGTTGCCGCAAAGTCTGTGATTGTGTCATTTCTGACTGCCATGTAGTATTCCATTGTGTACAGATACCACATCTTAATAATCCATTCATCTGTTGTTGGACATCGAGGTTGGGTCCAAGACTTGGCTATTATACTGAGTGCAGCAATAAATAGTGGGGTGCACACATACTTTGAAATGAATATCGTTCCAACTTGGGAGTAGATACCTAGGAGAGCAATTGCTGGGTCAAATAGCAGCTCAATTCTGAGATCTTTGAGCACTCTCCAGACTGTTCTCTATAGATTTGGACTAGAGGGCATTCCCACCAGCAGTGGATGAGAATGCCTTTCATACCGCATCCCCACCAACACAGATTGTTCCATTATTTTTGATGTGAGCCATTCTCACTGGTGTAAGGTGGTACCTCACTGTTGTCTTGATTTGGATTTTCCTAATGATGAGTGAAGGTGAGCATGTTTTCATGTGTTTGTTGGCCATCTTTTGGTCTTCCTCAGAGAAGTGTCTATTCATTTCATCTTCCCATTTTTCTATAGCTTTATTTGGTTTTGGGGGGGGCTCAGCTTTCTGAGTGCTTTGTATATTCTGGATATCAGCCCTTTATCAGACAAGTTGAGTGCAAAAATTTTTTCCCATTCAGTTAACTGTCTTCTTGTGTTAAGTAGGGTTTCTTTTGCCAGGCAGAAACTTTTTAGTTTGGTGTAGTCCCATTTGTTTATGTTTGATGCTAAAGTTTTTGCCATTGGCATTCTATCATTAAAGACTTTTTTGATGTATAGATCTTCGAGTGATCCGCCTATTTTATCCTCAATAAACTTATAGATTCAGGTCTGATTTCAAGGTCTTTAATCCATTTTGAGTTGACTTTTGTACATGGGGTGAGGTATGGTTCAAATTTCAATTTCTTACAAACGATTTTCCAATTGTACCAACACCATTTGTTGAAAAGACTTTCTTTGTCCCATTTCAAGTTCTTGACTCTTTTGTCAAATATTAGTTGACTGTATATCTGGGGCTTATGCCTGGAATTTCTGTTCTAACCCACTGGTCTGAGGCTCTGTCCTTGTACCAGTACCATGCTGTTTTGATCACTATGGCTTTATAGTATAGCTTCAGGTTAGGTAAAGAGATGCCACCCAGCTTCCTGTTTTTTAGTATGTGTTTGGTTATCATGGGTCTTTTGTGGTTCCAGATAAATTTTATGATTGATTGTTCTAAGTCTTTAAAGAATGATGTTTGAATTTGGATGGGGATTGCATTACATCTATGTAGGAGTTTGGGTAGGATAGTCATTTTGACTATGTTGATTCTACCTACCCATGAGTATGGGATGTTCTTCCATTTCTCTAGATCCTCTTCAATTTCTTTGTGAAGTGTTTTGAAGTTTTCCTGATATAAGTCCTTCACTTCCCTTGTAAGGTTGATTCCTAGGTGCTTGATGTTTTTTGATACTATTTTAAATGAAGTTGTGTTCCTAATCTCTCTTTCCTCTACTTCGTTATTTGTATAGAGAAATGCTACTGTATTTTGTGTATTGACTTTTAACCAGCCACTTTGCTATATTGGTTTATTGTTTCTAGGAGTTTTACTGTGAACTCTTTAGTGTTTTCCATGTATATCATCATGTCATCTGCAAAAAAGAGATAATTTGAATTCCTCTTTCCCTATTTGAATTCCTTTGATTCCCCTTCTATAGCCTGATTGCTATTACTAGGACTTCTAAGACTATGTTGAATAAGTTCCTGACCTTAGTGGGAATGCTTTCAGTTTTTTACCATTAAGGATATTGTTAACTGTGAGCTTTTCATAGATAGCTGTAATTATCTTGAAAAAGGTTCCTTCCAGACCTTTTTTGCTTAGTGTTTTCAACATGAATGGGTGTTGGATTTTGTCAAATGCCTTTTCTGCATTAATTGTTATAATCATGTGGTTTTTGTCTTTTTTATTATTGATGTGGTGTATGATGTTGATTGATTTGCATATGTTGAACCAGCCTTGCTTCCCTGGGATGAAACCCACTTGATCATGGTGTATAATCTTTTTGATGTAGTGCTGGATTTGGTTTGCTAAGATTTTGTTGAGTATTTTTGCGTTTATGTCCATTAGTGAGATTGGTCTGTAGTTTTCTTTCTTGGTGGTATCATTGCCCTCTTTGGGAATCAGAGTGATATTGGCCTCATAAAAGGAATTGGGGAGGATTCCTGTCTTTTCAATGGATTGGAAGAGCCTGTGGATCAGTGAAAGTAATTATTGGAATGTTTGATAGAATTCACCTATAAAAACATCTGGGCCTGGACATTTTTCCTTGGGGAATTTCTTTTTTTTGTTTGTTTATTTGTTTGTTTTTTGGACCACACCCATTTGATGCTCAGGGGTTACTCCTAGCTAAGGGCTCAGAAATTGCCCCTGGCTTGTGGGCACCATATGGGATGACGGGGGATCGAACTGCAGTCCTTCCTTGGCTAGCGCTTGCAAGGCAGACACCTTACCTCCAGCGCCACCTCGCTGGCCTCATTGGGGAATTTCTTAATTACTGTTTCAATTTCCTCCAACGTGATTGGCCTGTTTAGGCTTTCTGATCTTCCCTTTCTAGTCTTGGAAGCTGGTATTTTTCCAAGAATCTATCACTTTCTTCAGGGTTCTCTAGTCTAAATGAGTATAGTTGTTCATAATATATCCTCATGATGTGTTGGATTTCTTGGGGTTCTGTTGTAATCTCTCCCCTTTCATTTGTGATCCTGCTTATTTGGGTGTTTTCACTCTTTTTTTTTTTTTTTTTGGTGAGTCTTGCCAGTGGTTTGTCTATCTTGTTTATTCTTTCAAAAAACCAACTCGTGGACTCATTGATTTTCTGTATAGTTTTCTTAGTTTCTATGTTGTTTATTTCTGCTCTGTTTTTTATTATTTCCTGTTTTCTGGTTGTGTTTGGGTTTCTTTGTTGCTGTTGTTCCAGATCCTTAAGATGGTCCTTTAAGCTGCTAATTTTGTCGTTTTCTTCTTTCCTGTCATAGGATTGTATTGCTGAGTTTTCCCCTGATTATTGCTTTTGCTATGTCCCACAAATTTTGACAAGTTGTTTATTCATTGTCGTTTGCCTCAAGGAATTTTTTTATTTCTTCCTTGAGTATATCTTTGATCCAGCTGTTTTTGAGCAGCATGTTGTTTAATCTCCAGGTGTTGAATTTTCTCCATTGTTTCTTTTTACAGTCAATTTTATCTCTGTTGCATAGTGATCTGACAGGGTGCTTCTAATGATCCTTACCTTTGTGATTTTATGCAGGTTAGATTTGTATCCTAAGGCATGGTCAATTCTGGAGAAGGTTCCATGTGAACTTGAGAAGAACATGTATTTTGCTTTCTGGGGATGGAGGGCCCTATATAAGTCTATTATCCCTAGTTCTTCTAATTTTTCATTTAGGGTTCTTATTTCTTTGTTAGTTTTCTGTCTGGTGGATCTGTCCAGTGGTGATAGTGGAGTATTACAATCACCTAATTTTTGATAAAGGAGCAAAAAATCCTAAATGGAACAAAGAAAGCCTCTTCAACAAGTGGTGTTGGCACAACTGGGTAGCCACTTGCAAAAAATTGAACTTAGACCCCCAGCTAACATCATGTACGAAGGTAACATCCAAATGGATTAAAGACCTCGATATCAGCCCCAAAACCATAAGATATATAGAACAATACATAGGTAAAACACTCCAGGACATTGAGGCTAAAGGCATCTTCAAGGAAGAAACTGCACTCTCCAAGCAAGTGAAAGCAGAAATTAACAGATGGGAATATATTAAGCTGAGAAGCTTCTGCACCTCAAAGGAAATAGTGCCCAAGATACAAGAGCCACCCACTGAGTGGGAGAAACTATTCACCCAATACCCATCAGATAAGGGGCTAATCTCCAAAATATACAAGGCACTGACAGAACTTTACAAGAAAAAAACATCTAACCCCATCAAAAAATGGGGAGAAGAAATGAACAGACACTTTGACAAAGAAGAAATACAGATGGCCAAAAGACACATGAAAAAGTGCTCCACATCACTAATCATCAGGGAGATGCAAATTAAAACAACAATGAGATACCACCTCACACCACAGAGAATGGCACACATCACAAAGAATGAGAATAAACAGTGTTGGCGGGAATGTGGGGAGAAAGGAACTCTTATCCACTGCTGGTGGGAATGCCGTCTAGTTCAACCTTTATGGAAAGCGATATGGAGATTCCTCCAAAAACTGGAAATCGAGCTCCCATATGATCCAGCTATACCACTCCTAGGAATATACCCTAGGAACACAAAAATACAATAAAAAAAACCCTTCCTTACACCTATATTCATTGCAGCTCTATTTACCATAGCAAGACTCTGGAAACAACCAAGATGCCCTTCAACAGATGAATGGCTAAAGAAACTGTGGTACATATACACAATGGAATATTATGCAGCTGTCAGGAGAGATGAAGTCATGAAATTTTCCTATACATGGATGTACACGGAATCTATTATGCTGAGTGAAATAAGTCAGAGAGAGAGAAAAACGCAGAATGGTCTCACACATTTATGGGTTTTAAGAAAAATGAAAGACATTCTTGCAATAATAACTTTCAGACACAAAAGAGAAAAGAGCTGGAAGTTCCAGCTCACCTCAGGAAGCTCATCACAAAGAGTGATGAGTTTAGTTAGGGAAATAACTACATTTTGAACTGTCCTAATAATGAGAATGTATGAGGGAAATTGAGAACCTGTTTAGAGTACAGGCGGGGGTCGGGTGGGGAGGAGGGAGACTTGGGACATTGGTGATGGGAATGTTGCACTGGTGATGGGTGGTGTTAAGAAAAAAAAATATTGTTATTCAATAATGGAATACAATGTATATACAATATATTATTATATACAATACATTGCATTATAAAAAAAAAGATCTCTTACTACTATGAGGTACCATTGCATGTCACAGAGACTGGCACACATCACAAAGACCAAGAACATTAAGTGCTGGTGGGGATGTGGGGATAAAGGAACTCTTATTCACTGCTAGTGTGAATGCCATCTAGTCCAGCCCTTAAACAATATGGAGATTCCTCAAAAAACTGGAAATTGAGCTCCTACATGATCCAGCTATACCACTCCTAGGGATATACCCTAGGAACACAAAAATCCAATACAAAAATCCCTTCCTCACACCTATATTCATTGCACCACTATTTACAATAGTCAGATACAACCAAGATACCCTTCAACAGATGAATGGCTAAAGAAATTGTGGTACATATGCACAATGGAATATTATGCAGCCGTCAGGATAGATGAAGTCATAACATTTTCCTATACATGGATGTACATGGAATCTATTATGCTGAGTCAAATAAGTCAGAGGGAGGGAGACACAGAATAGTCTCACTTGTCTATGGGTTTTAAGAAAAATAAAAGACATTACTGTAATAATGCCCAGAGATGAGGGCCGAAAGGACCGGCTCACAATATGAATCTAACCACAAAGAGGAGTGAGTGAAGTCAGAACACTAACTAGTACCATGACAATGTTAATGAGTGAGAGAAGTAGAATGCCTGTCTTGAATACAGACAGGGAGTGTGGGTGGAGGTATATGGGGTGCATTGGTGGTGGAAATGTTGCACTGGTGAAAGCGGGTGTTCTTTTTGTGACTAAAATCTAACTACAGTCATATTTGTAAATAAAGATTGTAAATTGTAAATAAACATTGTTGTCTTGATTTGCATCTTCCTGATAATTAGTGATATGTAACATTTTTCATGTGCTTTTTGGCCATTTGTATATCTTCTTTGGTGAATTGTTCATTTCTTCTCTCCATTTTTTGATGGACTTAGATTTTTTTGTTGTTGTAAAGTTCTGTCAGTAACTTGTATATCTTAGATATTAGTGAATAGTTTCTCTTAATCTGTGGGTGGCTTTTGTATCCTAGACACTATTTTCTTAGAAGTACAGAAGCTTCATAGCTTAATATAGTCCCATCTGTTTATCTGTTTCCACTTGTATGAAGAGTGCTGTTTTTACCTTGAAGATGCCTTTAGTCTCAATGTCAGGGAGTGTTTTACCTACGTGTTGTTCAATATACCTTATGATTTTGGGTCTGATATCCAGGTCTTTGATTCATTTGAATTTGACCTTTGTGCATGGTGGTAGATGGAGGTCTGAGTTCGCTTTTTTGCAAGTGGCTGACCAGTTGCTCCAGCACCACTTGTTGAAGAGGCTTTTCCTTATTTTGCATTTCTTGCCCCTTTATCAAAGATTAATTCATTGTATATCTGGGGCACATTCTCTGAATGCTGTAGTCTATTCTACTGATCTGAAGGTCTGTTTTTATTCCAGTACCAAGCTGTTTTAATGACTATAGCTTTGTAATACAACTTAAAGTTTGGAAAAGTGATGCCTCCCATACTCCTTTTCCCAAGGGTGCCTCTAGCTATTCGTGGGTGTCTATTGTTCCAAATGAATTTAAGGAGTGTTTGATCCACTTCTTTGAAGAATGTCATGGGTATCCTTAGAGGGATTGCATTAAATCTATACAATGCTTTGGGGGAGTATTGCCATTTTAATGATGTTAATCCTGCCAATCCATGAGCAGAGTATGTGTCTCCATTCCTTGTGTTCTCTTTCATTTCTTGAAGCAGAATTTTATAGTCTAAAACCATTTTTAATGAATTTTCAGTTTAACCAACTGTCTGCATGAGGAAGAAATTTTGTTTTGTTTGAAGGGAGAATGCGTTTATAATTCCCACACTTCTCTTCCTACCCAACTGCTTCTCCAAATAAAGGATTGGTGTGAAAAAAAAAAAAGATCTCTTACTACTATCACAGTTCCCTTCATGTGTTTCTCCAGTTTTGCAAGAAGTTGCCATACATATTTTGCTGGCTCTGCATTAGGTGCATAGATATTAACCAGTGTTAGCCCTTCTTGGTCTAGTGTTCCCCTGATAAGTAAGTAGTGACCCTCTTTGTCTCTGATCAATTTTTTGAGGTTGAATGCAATTTGGTATGATATAAGAATGGCCATCCATGCTTTTTTTTGTTTCCATTGGCCTGGATAATTGATTTCCATCCTTTTATTCTAAGCCTGTGCCTATCTTGTACTTGTAGGTGTGTTACTTGTAGGCAGCAAAAATCTGGTTTATGTTTTCTAATACAGTTCTCTATTATGTGTCTTTTAGTGGGAGAGTTTAGTCCATTAACGTTTAAGGAGATTATTGACAGAGAGGGCTGTTGTGCAGTTGTGTTGTTTAGGATGGTTGTTACAATCGTGGGTTTGGATTGTGTAATTCATCTCTGAGTAGGTCATTTACAGTCGGTTTTGTTTGCGCAAATAGTGGGAGTTCATTTTTGTTTGAGAATGATTTTAGTCTTCCCTCCCATATGAATGAGATTTTTTTCTGGATAGTACACTCTAGGTTGAAAATTTCTTTCATTCAGTTGTTTAAATATGTCATTCCACTGTCTTCTTGCTTGAAGTATTTCATATGAGAGATCTGGTTTGATTCTAATGTTCCTTCCTTTGTATGTGAGGGTGTTTTTCTATCTTATTGCTTTAAGTAGGTCGCCTTTCTCTTTGTTTCTTACCATTTGAATTACTATGTGTCTTGGAGTTGGTTTGTTAGGGTCTATTTTGTTGGGGACTCTTTTAACCTTCTGGATTTGCTCAGATGTGTCTTTCCAGAGGGTGGGAAAATTTTCTGCTATTATCTCCCTTTCCCTGTTTCATGCCCTCTGGTACGCCTACAATTCTTAGATTGTTTCTTTTGTCTTTGTTCATTAAATACTGGACTTTTACTTCCAGTGCTTTACCTTCTATTTCTTTGTTGTCTTCTTTGTTGTCTTTTGTTTGCAGTTTATCTTTGAGTTATTCTATGTGATTCTCAAGCTGTGCAATTCTGCTCTTCTGGCTTTCTACAGTTTTACGAATTTCTTTTAACTCTGTTTGTATGAAGTCTTTCATATTTTGTAGGAATTCTTGTTTAAATTGGTTCATTTGTTCATCTATTGATTTATTGTAATCTCTGGCCAGTGTATCTTTCATTTCTTCTAGCATGGCTTGGAATTCTATTTTCATGGCTGCTTTTAGGTCTTCCTCTCTTGGTTCTCTGCATTTTGGTGGACTTGGGAACTTGTTCTGATTTCTCTCCATCTCCCCTGTTGTTAATGTTTTCCTTGGTTTACCCGTCTTTCTTTGCATTTATTGGCTTGGCTTGAAGTGCAGTGCCTTCAGGTTTCAGCCCGCTTTTGCCACCTATGGTGTCGAGCTGGGTCCCTTCTCTGGATGTGGCTCTACGTGAGTATGTTGGGTGATGTTGCTGAGTTTTGGACCTTCCCTCATCCTCAGTCAAGCCTGGCCAATTACCACCCCTTTCAAGCCAGACAGTGCAAGTTCACTCTGCTCTGCCCAGGGAGCTCAAGGTTCCCTTGAATGGCCGCCTTCCACCTGCTCCAGTCGGAGATCTCCTGCACTCACTCTGGCCTGTTTCGGGAGCTCAAGGTTCCCTTGAATGGCCGCTTTCCACCCACTCCAGTCGGTGACCTCCTGCACTCACTCTGGCCTGTTCCAGGAGCTCAAGGATCCCTTGAATGGCCACTTTCCACCGCTCCAGTTGACGACCTCCTGCACTCACTGGTTGCCTTTACATTTTAATGATTTTTGTTTCTGTTTAAAATTTTTTAAGTCAGTATACTGCTGTGTGCTTATATTTGTGATTTTTGATTTTCCATTCAGTGTCAAATAAAAACAAACATTCTTGCAATGACCATTATCTCAAACTCTCACCTATGTGTGTCTCTGATAGGCTTATAATTTTCAAATCATGCATTCATTATTTTAAATTAATTTTAGAAATTTTTATTAATTGATTTTGTAGAAGTCTTTTTATTAATTTACATTTAGTTTTTCATTTTTTCAGCACTATTTGTTGAAGAAGCTATTTTTTATTCAGTGTGCATTATTGAGATTTTTTCCCATAAATTATTGTAATATATACTCTAGATTATTCAACTCTATATTAATTTGCAATGATCTGCTTTTATATCAGTTGGAGGGGGTTGGGCCACACCAGTTTGATGCTCAGGGGTTATTTCTGGCTATGCACTCAGAAACTGCCTCTGGCTTAAGGGGATCATATGGAACTTTGGGTGATTAAACTGGGTCCACCCTAGGCTAGCGCTTGCAAGGTAAACACCTTACATCTAGTGCCACATCTCTGGCCCCTGCTTTGATATCAATTTTATATTTTGATTTTTGGATTATGATAGTTTAGCTTAAAATTATAGTATAGAAAGATTTTTTTCTTTCCAATACTGTTGAAGTTTTTCAAACATATTTTAGTATTATGTACTTTATTTATAGAAAAATATGTGATTGGAATTTTGATAATAATTAAATAACATATGTAAATGTATTTGATTAATGTTCTTTTTTCTCAACACAATACATGTAAATGGAGATTATATTTAATGTGTTTTAATATTACTGAATCAAACCCCATTTATGTTAGTGTCACACAAACTCGAATACCTTGCAGTTAATTTGACTAAAGACATGAAGGACCTATACAAAAAAAACCTATAAAACCTGCTCCAAGAAATAAGAGAAGACAAGCAGAAATAGAAATACATATCCTGCTCTTGGATTGGCAGGCTTAACATCATTAAAATGGCAATATTCCCAAAGCATTGTACATATTTAATGTGATTCCTCTAAAGATACCCATGACATTCTTCAAAGAAGAGGATCAAACACTTCTGAAAGTCATTTGGAGCAATAAACACCATCAAATAGCTAAAGCAATCCTTGGAAAAAGGACTATGGGAGGCATTACTTTCCCCAACTTTAAACTGTATTACAAAGCAAGAGTTATCAAAACAGCATAGTATTGAAATAAAGACAGATCCTCAGATCAGTGGAATAGGCTTGAGTACTTGGAGAATGTTCCTCAGACATACAGTCACCTAATTTTTGATAAAGAGTAAGAAATCCTAAATGGAGCAGAGAAAACCTCTTCAATAAGTGGTGTTGACACAACTGATTAGCCACTTGCAAAAAAGCAAACTTAGACCCCCAGCTAGCACCATGCACAAAGGTAAAATCTAAATGGATTAAAGACCTTGATATCAGACCTGAAACCATAAGTTATATAGAACAACATGTATGTATACCACTCCATGACATCGAGACTAAAGGCATCTTCAAGGAGGAAATAACACTCTCCAAACAAGTGGAAGCAGAAATAAACTGATGGAACTATATTAAGTTCAGAAGTTTCTGCACCTCAAAAAAAAATAGTGCCTAGACTACAAGAGCCCCCCATGAAGTCTAGAAACTATTCACCCAATACCCATCAGATAAGGGGCTAATATCCAAAATATACAAAGCACTGACAGAACTTTACAAGAAAAAATCTAGCCCCATCAAAAAATGGAGAAAGAAATAGAACAGACACTTTGACAGAAAAGAAATACAAATGGCTAAAAGGTACATGAAAAAATGCCCCAAATCACTAATCATCAGGGAGATGCAAAGTATGTTTAATTGCTGTACATGTGAACTAACCAGTGAATTAATATTTTTCCATTTGTTGTTTCAATAGGTATGTGTTTGATAATAGAGGTAAAAGGCAAAGGAGGTCAATGTTATATGATGGAGATATAAATGAACTACATACTTAAAGAATAATTTTTACTGATTCATTATTTTTACAGACTGCAATATATTTTAGTTATAATTTTATAATATAAAAACATATTAAAAGTTTGTTTTATATTAAACCAAAACAAATCCTAAATAACCAAATCAATACTGCAATACATTAAAAAGTGTGTATAAAAATGGGGCCAGGAGCAATGATACAGTAGGTAGAGTACCTCCTTGCTAGATAGAGCTAGGCCTTTAAGGCATATGGTTCCCCAAGTATGCCAGAAATGAGTCCTGAGGGCAGAGCCAGGTATGGTACTTTCCTCCTGCACCAAAACATAAAGAAAAAAAAAAAAGGCAACATTATAGTTCCCAATTTTAAAATATAGAACAAAGCTACAGAATCTATAGTAGTCAAAATATGAACATATTGAATAAAACATGATAGAGTTAAACTGAATTAAATAAAAAACAATAATTAAATCCTCACAAATATGGACCATTATTCTAAAAAGAGCCAAGAGCATAAAATAGAAGGAAGAAATTTTTCTTAAAGGATTGTTATGGAGGCTGAGAGATAGTACATTGATTTTTTTACTATTATTATTTATATGTTTTAATATTTGTATGATATTTAATAGCATATACATTATTTTTATTTTATACTATGCATAATTAGGAATGCTTTATACTGTTAATAATAATTGTAAGAGCATGGCTGGAGAAATAATTATCTGAGTAAGACACTGCTTATATGTAACGGACTTGAATCTGATACCTGGCACACCCCAACTGCTCCCATGTGTCTGTCCAGGAGTGGTCACAGAGCACAGATCCAGGAATAATGTTAGGAAATTACTGCTTTGTGTGGTCAAAAAAAAAACAGTAATAGAAAAATAAACCTGGATTGTGCACTTTGCACACAAGTAAATACAAGGGGTTCAAGTCTGGGGTTTTAGTCACCAGAAATTCCAAAAATTATATTCCAGAAACTGAATTACAGAAAAATTAAGCTAAATAATACATGAATTTGAGTTTAGTGAGATCTTTGGTAGTTTGAAAAAAGCAAGTGGGGAAAACAGTAAAAGTTATAAAAGATATTATAGTGAATTGGAGAAAATAATTATCTCTCATTCTTCTCACAAAATATATCCACGAATAATGTGAAATTTACAAAAATCAGTTAGCAAACAGCCATATCAATAGGAATAAATGAAATAACACTTGATAAATAAGGTATTTTAGATTGCAAACAGAAACTTGAGGTATTTTTATTTTCTTTTTTAATAATAATTTTAATTTTGACCAAAGTGACTTACAAATCTTTCACAGTACTTTTTATTAATTTCTTATGATTTTTAGCTATGATTTTAATCTCTTATGTGATAGCTCTAGTTTTTAGAATTCTAAATTTAAATGAGCTTGCTATTTTAGTAACTATGCATTCAACAACTAATGTTTAGTTTTTCATTCTGTACATCAGTTAATTCTTTATTCTATTTATTTATTTATTTATTGCTATCTGCTAATACTTCTGGCGTGGTGTAGAATAAAAGTGGTAATGAAAGATATCAATGGTTTTATGTAAATTACACATATTATTTTTGATGAATATCACATTTAAGTGTAAAATACAAAAAATAAGTATTTGAAAAAACACCAGCACTGATAAGAAAATGTCAATGTCATTCATGGAAGCAAAAATGATACAAAGATATATTTAATTTGTTAATTCTTAGAAGGCTTAGATCAGACAAATATTATAATTAAAGTTATAAAATATAAATAAATTAATAAGGATGGAAAACTATAATGCAGGTGTATTTTCAAACTACTTTAAAACAAAAATTGAGTAAACTTCCAACTACATCAGGTAGTTGGGACATGTATATTTATATAAACATCAAATAACTATTATCAATGATTATGTTGTAAAACACACATAAATAGACCATCACTTAGCTGTAATATTGGTATTATTAGAGAAAGCCTAAATACAGCCCCACATAATAAAATATAATTCTACTTGCAAGAAGTTTTCAAGAGATATATTTATCCAGGTATTAAAATACATATACTAATCTTACCACATCAACATTCAAAGCAAATAATTATAAAAACTATATAAATAGTTAAATCATTAATAAAAATGTTAAATAATTTGCTATCAAAGATACTCCTATAGAGCCAGAGTAAAAGCACAGAGGTAGGGCGTTTGCCTTGCTTGAGGCTGATCCAGGACAGACTGGGTTCGAACCTAAGGTCCCCCAAGTCAGTAGCGATTTCTGAGCACATATCCAGGAGTAACCCCTGAGCATCACCGGTGTGGCCAAAAACAAAAAACAAAAAACAAAAAATAAGTACTATTATGTTCAACAAAGATGAAAATGATGATAAAGTGAAAGTAGTTAGTTTAATTCAGTGCTTCTCAAATAGTGGGGCGTGGCCCCAAAGGGGGGCGCAAAGCTCCGTAAAGGATGGGGGCCTTTGACCTCGGCAAACACTGCCATAACAAGCTAAGCCCCGTGTTTATTATGTCTCTGGAGCTGAGAGTTGCTGTGTCCTGCTTCAAACCCTGCTTCGAAAAGCTATGCCTTGCAAAATGTGCTCAGTGGAGCCATTAATCCAGACATCACCTCTGAATAAAAAATCAGCTAAAATTATTTTATATATTTTTGTTTTTCAGAATAAAGTTTTTTTTTAATAAACATACTATTTACAGTCTCGCAGGGGTCACGAAAAATGTTTTCTTCTTCCTAGGGAGACATGACAGAAAATAATTGAGGGCCCGGAGTGATAGCACAGCGGTGTTTGCCTTGCAAGCAGCCGATCCAGGACCAAAGGTGATTGGTTTGAATCCCGGTGTCCCATATGGTCCCCCGTGCCTGCCAGGAGCTATTTCTGAGCAGATAGCCAGGAGTAACCCCTGAGCACTGCCGGGTGTGGCCCAAAAACCAAAATAAATAAATAAATAAATAAATAAATAAATAAATAAATAAATAACTGAGAAGCACTGGTTTAATTAAATATTGTCTGAAACTAAGTCCAAGTAACAATAAAGAAATATTATCTATATATTATTATAAGATTGACTGTATATTGACTTATAACTTTTGTTTTATTCTTTAAGTATATAAGGAGAAACATTAATAATCTTCTAATATATACTCCAAAATAATGTTATGTACACTAGCACAACACATCTAGAACTAGAAATTATTGAGTTACAATGATTAATATTGTCCTAATGACTCTGATATATAAATTACTTGTTAATAAAATATTTGCAGAAGTAATTATTTAACTAATAGTTGTGTATGTTAAGTTGGGAAAATATAAACAGAAAAATTAAATTAAAGACCACAAAGAAATGATCATTATTTAGGTACTAAAATTCAACATCAATGTCCTTAGTTACTAAACAGTCATTAAGCAAAATCCTGACATATGTTAGACAATAGTTGTTTGTTTATTTGTTCTGTCTGTATTTTGTGACTAAATTGATTCATGAATCAATGTCAATCTAGAAAGGGAAATTGATTAACAAACCACAATATTGTCCAATTTAACAGTTACATGAAGTAGTTGGTAAGAACACAGAAGGTCTGCATTTAATTTTACTAAAAGATATGAAAGGATTTATATTTGAATAATAATGCTAACATATCGTTGGTAGATAATGTCTTTTTTGTTTGTTTGTTTTTGGTGTTTGGGCCACACCCGGCAGTGCTCAGGGGTTACTCCTGGCTGTCTGCTCAGAAATAGCTCCTGGCAGGCACGGGGGACCATATGGGACACCAGGATTCGAACCAACCACCTTTGGTCCTGGATCGGCTGTTCACAAGGCAAATGCTGTTGTGCTATCTCTCCAGGTCCAGTAGATAATATCTTATATTATGAATAAAAATAGAATTTTTTTTGAGAAATCACATGTTAAACTGAACAGATATACCAATATATATATATATATATATATGTTCATAAAACACAAGTTTCAATTTTATTTACACAACTTTGGTAGGAGGATTAAGCGAAACTCAGAAATAGAATCTCGTTAATCATTCTAGACATAGTTGGTAATGATATGACTAGTAAAATAAATATTTTCCCAAAATGTAAAGATGTTACGTGATTCACAATATAGTAAAGCATATTAAAAACAGAATTAATTTCTATTCTGTTCAATTATCTGACCTTTAAATTAAATTTATGGTGTTACAAGTTTCAGAATCAAAACTTTATAGAACACTCAGCAAATCGAGTTATTTAGAGAGCTAAAATAATTCTATAAAAAGAGAAAAAGTGCTGTAAACTTAAGAAAAAAGAGTCTTCAGATTCATTCTATTCTGATATTTAATTAGTTTTTCTCAAGAAAGTCAGTGAAGTCAGCAGTAAGGGATACCAGATTGACTGGGTTCTTTACAGACAAGTTTTATCTAAAGGGTTTTATTTCAGATAGACTAAATCTTTGTGAATAATTTCTTTAAAATTCTTTGCCATATTTGTCTGAAAGTTTATTTCTCCTTCTATATAACAGAAGCTAAATTTCTTTTTATTTTATTTATTTAAACACCTTGATTACATACATGATTGTGTTTGGGTTTCAGTCATGTAAAGAACACCACCCATCACCAGTGCAACATTCCCATCACCAATGTCCCAAGTTTCCCTCCTCCCCACCTGACCCCCACCTGTACTCTAAACAGGCTCTCCATTTCCCTCATACATTCTCATTATTAGGACAGTTCAAAATGTAGTTATTTCTGTAAGTAAACTCATCACTCTTTGTGGTGAGCTTCCTGAGGTGAGCTGGAACTTCCAGCTCTTTTCTCTTTTGTATCTGAAAATTATTATTGCAGGAATGTCTTTCATTTTTCTTAAAACCCATAGATGAGTGAAACCATTCTGTGTTTTTTTTTCTCTCTCTCTCTCTGACTTATTTCACTCAGCATAATAGATTCCGTGTAAATCCATGTATAGGAAAATTTCATGACTTCATCTCTCCTGACAGCTGCATAATATTCCATTGTGTATATGTACCATTCTTTAGCCATTCATCTGCTGAAGGGCATCTGGGGTGTTTCCATAGTCTTGCTATGGTAAATAGTGCTGCAATGAATATAGGTGTAAGGAAGGGGTTTTTGAATTGCATTTTTTGTGTTCTTAGGGTATATTCCTAGGAGTGGTATAGCTGGATCGTATGGGAGCTCGATTTCCAGTTTTTGGAGGAATCTCCATATCACTTTCCATAAAGTTTGAACTAGACGGCATTCCCACCAGCAGTGGATAAGAGTTCCTTTCTCTCCACATCACCGCCAACACTGTTTATTCTCATTCTTTGTGATGTGTGCCATTCTCTGTGGTGTGAGGTGGTATCTCATCGTTGTTTTGATTTGCTTCTCCCTGATGATTAGTGATGTGGAGCATTTTTTCATGTGTCTTTTGGCCATTTGTATTTCTTCTTTGTTAAAGTGTCTGTTCATTTGTTTTCCCCATTTTTTGATGGGATTATATGTTTTTTTCTTGTAAAGTTTTGTCAGTGCCCTGTATATTTTGGAGATTAGCCCCTTATCTGATGGGTATTGGGTGAATAGTTTCTCCCACTCAGTGGGGGGCTCTTGTATCTTGGGCACTATTTCCTTTGAGGTGCAGAAGCTTCTCAGCTTAATACATTCCCATCTGTTAATCTCTGCTTTCACTTGCTTGGAGAGTGCAGTTTCTTCCTTGAATATGCCTGTAGTCTCAATGTCCTGGAGTGTTTTGCCTATGTGTTGTTCTATATATCTTATGGTTTTGGGTCTGATATCGAGGTCTTTAATCCATTTGGATTTTACCTTCATACATGATGTTAGCTGGGGGTCTAAGTTCAATTTTTTGCAAGTGGCTATCCAATTGTGCCAACACCACTTGTTGAAGAGGCTTTCCCTGCTCCATTTAGGATTTCCTTCTTCTTTATCAAGAATTAGGTGATTGTATGTCTGGGGAACATTTTCTGAGTATTCAAGCCTATTCCACTGATCTGAGGGCCTGTCCTTATTCCAATACCATGCTGTTTTGATAACTATTGAGAAGCTAAATTTTATTGTTTTATTATTGCTCTATGGAATACAGTAGAAAAATAAAATTGTATAGGTTAATTATCTTATAGATGAAAGACTGGATGTCTGAAACATAATGTTCTCTAAAAACAACTATATGTTACTCAAAATAAACTCAATGAAGTGAGCCCATAAATTTTCAAGTTGTCTTGGTTCAACAGACTTAAATCAATAAAGTCATTTAAATCAATATACCCTTCTCATGAAAACAGTCTGTTAACTAATCAGCTTTTAAATTATCCTGCCTGTATGGAATATAAATGTCTC
This sequence comes from Suncus etruscus, assembly GCF_024139225.1. NCBI lineage: Eukaryota > Metazoa > Chordata > Mammalia > Eulipotyphla > Soricidae > Suncus > Suncus etruscus. Next base: position 8,853,314 of record NC_064862.1, on the reverse strand, counting down.
GTTGCTTTAGATGCAGTGACTGAATTAAGTCATTGTTCCCTAAACATGCCAGATTTATTAGAAATGATATAGTGATTTCATAATCAATGAAATATATTCATAAATTTCTTAATGGATCATTCATTTAAAACCTATATAATTAAAATAAGCAATCTCTCACAATTTAAGTAAAGAAGGTTTGCATATTTAGACATGAGTAATGAAGAAAGTATGTGTGTGGCTTAGGTAAATATTATTTATATGATTCAAATTTTTAAATTTTGATTATATAATTATAATCTATGGCTATTTTATCTCTTATTTAAGCAACACATTTATAATTTTAAGCAATGCATTTATAAAATCAGGATGTGAACCGTCACAATATGACATCTATACCTATAAACAGATATATAATATTGTGTAGCCTTCCAAAAGTTTAGCTAACATTCTATAACATATAATAAATACCATTTACTCAGTTTACTAATTTTTCTTTGTCTTTTCTGGTAATTATTTGGCTAGTATATTAAGAATTTATTTATTTTATTTCTTATTTTGTTTCATTTGTCATCCCTATATGAATGAAATAATGATATCTTTCTATTTTGTAAGCTCAAAGTCATGCCTTCAATGCATGTTTTTTACAAATGGCACTGTTTCATATTTTTTATAGCTGGTCATTCTTCAATTAACTATATACATCAAAAAGTCTCTGCAATCCATCAGTTGGTGGCATTTGTACTACTTTCAAACATTGGCTATTAAGATAAGCTGTTCTGAGCACAAGGCACCCAGATAACTTTTAGAACTGGTATTTTGTTTTTCTTTAGATCAGCACATGGAAGTGGGAAAGCTATAGTGTAAGTATTTATATTTCTGTATTTTGTTGTCTTCTATTTTCTTAAGTCTCATCATACTATTATTTATAATGGTTTTACTCATTGACTTTTCCAAAACAGATGTTTAGGAGTTTTAAATTTACCGCCATCTTTTAAAAAATAGTCATTCTCATAAAGTTAAAATATAATGTGCTTTTTATTTGCACTGTTTCAGAATTTATAAATTATTATGAGTACATTTCCCTGGGCCCAAGTGACTAATGTGAACATTGAGAAAAAGAAAAGAACGAGCCTTGCAAGTCAGACAACTTTCTGTGTTCATTTTGTCTGCAGGACACTACAGAGTGGTTGGGCACCTGTAACTCCACTCAAGAAAACGTTCCAGGTGAGCCATCTCAACGATCTAGATTCTTCCTATTCCCAGCTCGTCCTGCTGCCTCGCTTGTCTCAGAGATTCAGGGAGGATTCCATCTATTTAGACCTCTTGAACTTGTTGATCCACTAATTGATGTTCGCCTAGGATTCAAGCACCAAGTTACCAGAGAACTCTGCATAGTAGGGAGCAGGACATAGCAGAAAAACAGAAGCAGTTATGGATTATGTATTCTATGATGTCAAGGAAAATGGGCTGAGTCTACAGAGAGCCCCCTTTGGTTTACTTGCAGCTATTAAATTATACTAGTTGGGTAGAGAGAAACTGCCATTTCATAACACAGAAAAGAATGGGCCGGGCGGTGGCGCTGGAGGTAAGGTGCCTGCCTTGCCTGCGCTAGCCTAGGAGACGGACCGCGGTTCGATCCCCCGGCGTCCCATATGGTCCCCCAAGCCAGGAGTGACCTCTGAGCGCATAGCCAGGAGTAACCCCTGAGCGTCACCGGGTGTGGCCCAAAAACCAAAAAAAAAAAAAAAAAAAAAAAAGAATGGAAGAAGAATTCCTTCTCATCTACAGCAAAGTCAAGAGGGCAGAACAGTCAGTATAAAATGAACTATGGAAATTCTGAATATGAAAACTGAGTATGAGAACTAATCAGCTACATTTTAAAATATCAATATCTTAATTTCAGTGCTGCAAACATCTGAAAATTATGGCAAGAATATGGAAAAATATCAAGTGTTTTAAGTTTTCACTGAAACTATTCCCAGATTAACTTTTAGAGAATTCCAGGTAAAGTCAATTGAAATTTTTTACAATCTTCTCCCCAAAGAAGTCTCTGTATTTTACACCTCTGGAGAAGCCCATGATTTCTCTTAAATACATGTCTGTCTGTTTTTCTCTCCCCAAACATCTTATCTCGATCTGCATTTCTCTTTGGAAATTTTTTTAATTTTTTTTTATTTTTAATTATGAGAACAAAGATGCAAAGAAAGAAGACAAGGTAAAGTTACAGTGGAAGGACAATCACCCATAACATAATTCTCAGAAGTCCCCTTACTGATATCTTAACTTTGAACTTTCAGCCAAAGAACATTAAGGTAAATATCTTTGGAAATTTTTATGTAAAACATTTTATAGTCAATTAAAATGGATTAAATATCAGTACTGAATCTATAAATTATTTTGAAAAAATATCACAAACAGAACCCTATCTGACTTTAAATCTATAGGCATCTTTAACAATTCAGTAAATTGTTTAATAAAACAGAAGTAATGATAGATAACTGACATTACATCAAATCAAGAAGTTTCTTCCCTGAAAAATAAATGATGAACAGACTGGGAAAAAATATTTGTCCACTTGTCATCTAACGAGAGTTTAAATCTGAGAATATAAAGCACTTGTACAGCATTTTTAACAAGCATTAAGAGTCAATTCTATCCAAAACTGAGAGGGAATGAAGAGAAACTTCCTCATGTATATATACAGATGGACACTGTATTTATGAAAAAATTGAATGTTTCACTGATCATCAGACAAAAAGCATAACAAAACAAGATATCAAAACTGTCACACATCAGAAAGAGCAAAAATTAACAGGATGGGAAGTGGAGATGTTGTAAATTGGAACTATCATTTGCTGTTGGTGGAATGATTCGGGTTCAAATGGTCTGGTGACTGCTTCAAAACTTTTGAAAACAATACATATACTTCCGTGGCCGGAACGTTGGTGCAGGCCACACTAGCTTAGGACTGACTGTGGTTCCATTCCCGGGAGTCTCATATGGTCCCCCAAGCCAAGGGCAATTTCTGAGTGTATAGCCAGGAGTAACCCGAGTGTCACAGGATGTGGCCAAAACAGCAACAAAATAAAAAGAAAAGAAAAGAAAAGAAAAAAAACAATATACTTCTCAAAAAAATTTATTCAAGAACCTAGTAATTCTGGTTCTCAATATTTCTATTAAATTCTAAATAAACTCTCAAGTCACTAAGATATCTATTTTTCTGTATCAGTACTATTCAGAATAATCATTGTAGCATTATTCATAATAACCCAAATTTGGAAACCACCATTGTGCAAAAACTGAAGGCTAGATAAAGAAACTAAAGTTTATTTACACAATGTAAAGTCAGCTTTAAGAAAATATAAATTAATGCAATTTATTTTTATGGGAATGGATGTGGTGTGTATCATGTTTATTGAGTAAGCCCGAAGCAGATAGACAGATACAGAATATGCTCTTCCTATATATTGTCATAAAGAAGTACAGGGAGGGTCTGTACAGCAGGTAGGTTGTTTGCCTTGCAGGAGGCTGACTCAGGTTTCATCCCTGACATCCCATTAGGCATGGCAGGAGTAATATCTTGAGTGTTGCCAAATGTGGCCCCAAAACAACACAAAACAAAATAAAAAAGCAATAAAAACCCCAACAATACAGCAATTGAATAACAAACCACGAAATGTAACAATCTGTGAGTTAGTCTATGGGTCTATGGTTCTGAGCTTCCTATGGCAGTTGAGTGTGTGTGTTTAGGGAGAGTTTGGGGAAGTTTGGACAACCCATGATTACGGCATGTGATGTTAGACATGGTGAACAATATGGGGTTGGAAAGATGTACGCATAAAACCCTCCTTTTGATAGTATTGAAAATCATGGTACCCAAAGCAAATTTTAACCCATGCAGTATACTTCAAGGGTGGAGAAACCCTGTATCTCTTAAGCCACAAATTCTCTTTATAATTTCCCTAATATTTACTGTGTCTATGCAGGAAAAAAAAGCAGCACAAAATAATTTTCTCTGGTTTTGTTATTGTTGTTGTTGTTTTCTGTGTGTGTATGTGTGTGCTTTGTTTTGTTTTTATTTCAGGACTGTGGTTATTGTGTGGTGGTTGTATTTATTGCTCTAGTGCTTTTTGGATCTTTTTTTTGTTTGATTTATTTTTTGTATTGTAATTGTGTTTCTCTCCCTGTTTACCTTTCTTCTCTCAAATTGATATTTATAGCCTCTAGAAGGACTCCACCCAATTTTTGCTTGTTTGTTTCTTATCCCATTTTATTTATTTTTTTCTTTTCTTCAAACAGAACCACATGACTTGAACCATCTAGTTCCGCCTCTCAAATTGAGGGGTAGATAATGGAGGGTACCAAGACCAAACAGTTGTATGATCACTAAGTAGTAATAAAAATGATCGAACTTAAACACCAAATCTAAAGCCAATGACAACAGAATCAATACCAAATTTTCAACAAGCTAGACACAGAGGGGACCACTTATACTAGTAGTCTGGGGGGGGGTAAGGGAAGGTAATATGGGATGCATGCTGGGCACGGGGGTGGAGGGAGGACAACTTTGGTGGTGGGAATTCTCCTGATTCAATGTCAATATGTACCTAAGATATTACTATGAAAGATATGTAATCCACTTTGGTCAAAATAAAAATTACTAAAAAAAGAGTAAAGAGGGGCCGGCGAGGTGGCGCTAGAGGTAAGGTGTCTGCCTTGCAAGCGCTAGCCAAGGATCAGGACCGCGGTTCGATCCCCCAGCGTCCCATATGATCCCCCCAAGCCAGGGGAAATTTATGAGCACTTAGCCAAGAGTAACCCCTGAGCATCAAACAGGTGTGGCCGAAAACCAAAAAAAAAAAAAAAAGAGTAAATAACAAATAAAGCTGCATCAATTTTAATTAAACTAAAAAATTTAAAATTTTTAAATTAAACTAAAATTAAATTAAACTTAAAATTAAATTAAAATTAAACTAAAAATTATAAACAGTATAAACAACAGTATAGTACTAGAAGTACTAGAAGTACAAACAGTATAGTACTAGAAGTAGCAAAATGTAGGCACATAATATTAATATAATTTATATCTAGAGAAATATAATTAATTAACAAATATTTTAATTATTCATTTAAGTACCATGGATATAAATATGTGTGTAATTGGGTTTCAGTCATAAAGTGTACAACACACTCATCAGTGCAACTTTTCTACCACCAATGTCACCCATTTTCCTTCTCCCCATTACCCCCTGCCTGTCTTCAAGACAGACATTGTATTTCTCTATTATTGCTGTGGTAGTTGTTATTTATATGGTAGTTTTTATGGTAGTGTAGTAATTTCTGTAACTGTGTTCAACATCTGTAGTAAGCTTCATATTATGGTTTTATTTTTTCAGACCTCATCTCTGTTTTCTCTGGGTATTATTACCATACTGTCTCTCTTTTTTTTTTTAAATCCCATAGATGAGTGAGAAAACTATGTGTCTATGCCTGTCCCTGTATTTTACTCAGCATAAGTGTCTCCATGACCATCTAAGTATAGGCAAATTTCATGACTTGATTTTTCCTTTTCTAACAGCTGCATACTGTTTAGTTGTGTATATTTACCACAGTTTCTTTAGCCACTCATCTCTTTTTGGACATCTAAGTTGTTTTCATATTCTGGCTATTGTAAATTGTGCTGCAATGAACATAGGAGCGCAGAAGACAATTTTGTATTGTGTGCCTAGGTTATATCTCCAGAAGTAATATTGCTGGATCATATGGGAACTCTATTTCCAGTTTTTAAGGAATATTCATTTTTTGTCCAGAAAGGCTGGACTAGACTGCATTTCCACCACAATGAATAAAGTTTTTCTCCACACATATGTGTCAGCACTGATTGCTCTATTTTTTGTGATATGTGCCAGATAATGTACCAGGAGACTATACTTCATTGTTGTTTTTATTTGCATATCTCTGATGATTAGTGCTGTGGAGCATTTTCATATGTGTTTTGATCATCTGTGTTTCTTCTTAGAGGAAATATCTGTTCATTTCTTCTTCCCATTTCATGATAGTGTTAGAAAGGATTTTATTTTTTGTTAAATTCTGTCTTTACCTTGTAATCATAGATATTAGTCTCTTACCTTATGTGGTTAAGGTGCTAAGTATTTCCATTCTATGGGTGGCCTTTGTATACTCATCACTGTTTCCTTTGAGGTATAAAAACTTTTCACTTTAATGTAGTACCATTTTTTAATTTCTGTCCCACTTCTTTGGACAATGATGTTTCCTTCTTCAAGATCCCTTTAGTTTTAATGTCATGGAGTGTTTTGTCTACGTTTTTTCTGTAACCTTATAGTTTTTGGTCTGATATCAAGGTCTATAATCTATTTTGATTTGACATTTTAGATGGTGTAAGATGAAAGTCTGAGTTCAAATTTTTTTGCATGAGGCTGACCAGTTGTCCAACAACATTTGTTGAAGAGATTCCAATTTGCACGTCTTTCTCCTTTATAAAAAAATAATTGATTGTATGTTTAGGGTCATTCTCTGAATACTCAAGTCCATTCCATTTATTTGAGTGTATATCTTTATTTTGATACCATGCTGTTTTAGTGACTATTGCTTTGCAATACAATTTAAAATTTTGAAAGTGATGCCTCTAATCTTATTTTCCCTTAGGGCTACTTTAGATATTTGTGGGCATTTATTGTTCTGAATAAATTTCAGGAGTGTTTGATTACTACTTTGAAGAATGTCATTGGTATCCTTAGTTGGGCTGCACAAAATTTGTTCAACGTTTTGGGGAGTATTGCATTTTAATGAGACTAATCCTACCAAACCATGTACAGAGTGTCTCAATTTTCTTGTGTCCTCTTTTATTTCTTGAAGTAGTGTTTTGTAGGTTTTTTTTGTATAGGTTCTTCACCCCTTAGTTGACTCCAAGGGTTTTGAGTTTGTGTGACACTAATGTCAATGGATTATTTTTTAATGTCATTTCTTCTCTATCATTATTTGTGTATGAGAAGGCCATTATTTTTCATGTTAATTTTGTAGCCTACCACTTTGCTATATGAATCTATATCTCTAGAAGCTTTTTGGTAGAGTTAGGGTTTTCTAAATATAGTATCATGCCATCTGCAAACAGTGAGAGCTTGACTTCTCCCTTTTCTATCTGGATGCCCTGAATATCATTTTCTTGCTTAATTGCTATGGCAAGAAATTCCAGTACTATGTTGAAAAATATGGTGAGAGGGGGCAGCCTTGGCTGTACAAGATTTAAGAGGAAAGGCTTTTAGTTTATTTCCATTGAGAATAATATTTGGCATTAGCTTGTAGTACATGCATTTGATTATATTGAGAAAAGTTTCTTCCATTCTCTTCTTGTTGAGAGTTTTATTAAGAATGGGGATTGGATCTTATCAAATGTTTTTTGCACAACTAATGACATAATCATATGGTTTTTCTATCCCTTTTTGTTGATATGGTGTATTAAGTTGATTTATTTATGTTTGTTAAATCGTCCTTGCATTCCTGAAATGAAACCTACTTGGTTATGGTTTATGATCTTCTTGATGAGGCATTGCATCCTATTTGTCAGGATTTTGTGGAAGATCTTTGCATCTGTTTTCATCAGAGATATTGATTTTTATTTTCCTTTTTTATTTTCTTCCTTTATTCCTTTTTATCTTTCTTCTTTCTTTCTTCTTTATCTTCTTTCTTTCTTTCTTTTCTTTCTTTCTTCTTTCTTTCTTTCTTCTTTCTTTCTTTCTTTCTTCTTTCTTTCTTTCTTCTTTCTTTCTTTCTTTCGTTCTTTCTCTCTCTTTCTCTCTTTCTTTCTTTCTTTCTTTCTTTCTTCTTTCTCCTCTTTCTTTATTTCTTTATCTTTCTTTATCTTTCTTTCTTTCTTTCTTTCTTTCTTTCTTTCTTTCTTTCTTTCTTTCTTTCTTTCTTGTTGCAGTATCTCTTTCTGATTTTGTTATCAGGAGATGTGATTTTAGGTTCAGCAAAAATATTTGGGAGTGTTTTTGTTTCTTCAATTTCTGAAAAAGTCTGAAAAAGATTGGTAGTTCCTCTTGAAAGGTTTGAAAATTCATTAGTGAATCCATTTGTGCCTGGGCTTTTGTTTTTCGGAATAATTTTGGTTACCATTTTTATTTCTTCGATAGTGATGGGTCTGTTTAGTTATGCTAGATCATCCTGGTTTAATCATGGAAGATTGTAAGGGTTCAAGAATTTATCCATTTCTTCCAGTTTCTCATATTTTGTAGTGTAGACTTTCTCAAATTGGTCTCTGATTAATCTTTGAATCTCTCTATTATCTGTATGATCTTCCCTTTTTCATTTCTAATCTGGTTTATTAAGTTTCTCACTCTGTTTCTTTGTGAAACAAAGTGGTTTCTTATTACTCCATCTGACAGTTTATAATCTTGTTTACTTTTTCAAAGAACCAAATTTTGCTTTTATTGATATTTCAGATTATTTTTTTTTAATTTTCACTTCATTGATTTCTGTTCTAAGCTTTGTTATTCCCTTCTACCTATCAATTTTTGGTTCCTTTTGTTGATCATTTTCTAATTTTAAAATCTGTGTCATTAAGCAATTAAAGTAGGCCCCTTTTTTCTTCCTGATATGCCTATAAAACTATAAATTTTCCTCTTAGTACTGTTTTTGGTGTGTCCACAAATTGTGATAATTTGTGTCTTCATTTGCATTTGTTTTCAGGAATCTTTTTATTTATTTCCTCTTTGATTTCATCTCTGATCCACTGGTTGTTCAGTAGTGAGCTCTTTAATTTCCAGGTGTTAATGTTTTTCTTTGTGTCTTTTTGTAGTTGATTTCTATATTCAGTGCATTGTGATCTGAGAAGATAGTCTGTACAATTACTTTTCTTTTTTTCTTTCTTTTCTTTTTTCTTTTTCTTTTTTTTTTTCTTTTTTTGGTTTTTGAGTCACATCCGGCAGCGCTCAGGGATTACTCCTGGCTCTATGCTCAGAAATTGCTCCTGGCAAGCTCGGGGACCATATGCGATACCGGGATTTGAACTACCATCCTTCTGCATGCAAGGAAAATGCTCTACCTCCATGCTATTTCTCTGGCTCAGTCTGTACAATTTCTATCCTCTTGGTTTTATATAGGAATTTTTTTATGGGCCAGCATGTGGTCTCGCCTGGAAAATGGCCAATGTGCTTTGGAGAAGAATGTGTTTCCAATTTTCTGGGGATGGAGTGATATATATCACTAGTGTATATATATATATATATATATATATATATATATATATACATACACTATATATGTATATATATGTATACTATATATATGTATACTATATATATATATATATATATATACTAGTCCACTTTCTTCCATTTCTTTTTACAGAGCTAGTATATTCTTGTTGTGTTGACCTATCTAGAGGTCTCCCACTATTACTGTGTTGCTATTAATGTTTTCTTTCATATTTGTCAACAATTGTATTAAATCTTTTGCTGGTCTTTCATTCGGTGCATATATGTTTAAGAGTGTCATTTCTTCCTGTTGTACACATCTCTGCATTATTACACTTATAATTTTCCTGTCTAAAATCTGTGTCATCTGATATTATCATTGTCACTCCATCTTTTTTGTTTTGGTTTGGTTTGGTTTGGGGCCACAACTGGTGATACTCAGGGGTTACTCCTGGCTATGAGCTCAGAAATTATTCCTGGCTTGGGAGACAGTATGGGAGGCTGGAGGATCAAGTTGTGGTCCATCCTAGGCTAGTGTGGGCAAGGCAGATGCCTTACTGCTTGAGCCACCACTCTGGCCCCATCCTTTTTAAGATAATTGTTTGCTTAATGATTGTCCTCCAACCTTTGATTTTGAGTCTATATTTGCTTTGATTTGTTTCTTGTAGGCATCAGAATATTGGAGTCAGCTGTATGATCCATTTATCCACTCTGTTACCTAAACTAGGCATTTTGTTCATTGATATTGAAAGATTATTGTCATGGATTTAGTGACATCTTTGCAAGAAATTTGGTATGTCTTTTGGTCTGTCTTGTCTTAACATTTACCTTTCAGTTTTTCTTTTAAGGCTTAATTTGAGTCTGTAAAGTTTCTGTTGTTTAACAGTGAAGCTATGTATACTTTCTTCAAACCTGAATGAGAGCCTGGCTGGGTTCAGTTTTCTGAAACATTCATTTGGTTGAGTTTTGTCACTATATCCTACCACTGCTTTCTAGCCTTGAAGGTTACTTGTGAAAGGTCTTCTCTAAACCATAAGGATGCTTATTTAAATGTAATTTCTCTTTTTAATATTACTGCTTTCAGTAGTCTCTTCCTATCTGTGGGATTCATCATTGTGATTAGGATGAGTCTTGGGGAGCTTTTCTTTGAGTATCATTTAGCTGCCAATATTCTAGCATACAGGACTTGGTTGCATGCCTTTTTTTAGCTCTGGGAGTTTCTCTGCAATGATGTCCTTATCTGTTGATTCTTCCTGGGGATTTTTTTCTTAGGCCTCTGGAACTTTAGTGATTCTTATGTTGTATCTATTGAGTTTATTAATAACTTGTATTTCCATCTGTTCACATTCTTTGAGTAGTTTTCCATTGTCTGATCATTTGCTTTAAGGCTCATTTTCTATCTCTTGTATGGAGTTATTCTGCATCTCATATTCCAGCTCACAGATTAGGTACTAGCTGCTTTTACTCTGTTAGAGAGGCTTTTCATTTCATCTACTGAGTTTTCAGTCTTGTTATTTCAGTTTGGAGTTTTCTAATATGTCTTCTATGTCTTCTATGTCTTCTACATATTATTTGTGGTCCATTCTGCTCAATATTTGCTTTATTTAAGTTTGCTTTATTTAAGTTTGCTTTATTTAAGTTCTATGAACACCCTCCATATTTTTTCTCTAAACTCCTTATTTGAGAGTTTAAATAGGTGTTTGGCACATTTTGGGCATCAGACCTGCCATCTTCAGTTTCCTTTTTTGTTTTTTTGTTTGTTTGTTTTTGTGGCACACTTGCAGGGGTTACTCATGACTGTGTGCTCAGAAATTGCTCGTGGCTTGGGGGACCATATGGGACTCCAGGGATCAAACTGCCATCCTGGGCAGCCACGTGCAAGGCAAATGCCCTATAGCTGTACTATCGCTCTGGCCCAACTCTTCATTTTTTATGCATGGTGTTGTCCTGGACTATTCCCCATTGTCACCTTCTGTAATGTAAAGTTTCTTGCATGCTGTGCTAGGTTTCTTTGAATAAGAGATGAATGTGGCAATGGAGCAAAGCTCCTCTGTCTCCACACTTTGTGAGATGTACCAGTTTAAATCAAATAACAATAATTTTAAAATATTTTTATTAGCTTGTTTAATTTTGGGGTCTTATCTTCATATGCTTAGGACTTTAGGACTTATAGCTGATACTGTGGCTCAGGTTTCCTTCCCAGTGGTGCTTTAGGAATGAGGTAGTGATGACAGATGTGATGGTATAATGGAAGGGGTTGGTCAGTTGCAAGGCACGTCCCTTAACTCCTGTACTCTGTTGGCTCCAGAATATTTTTGATAAGTTTTATTAAAAATAAACAAGCAAAATAACATCTAAAGAAAACAATTATAATTGGCTATTTCAACCTGATAAGTCAATGCATAAGTAATAAATACTCTGAGTCAATAGAACCTTTTCAAGCTATATGCACTTGAGTTCAGTAACCTAAAATATACCACACTATGCTTATGGAGACTTTAGATTCACCTATTATTTGCATAAAATTATCAATTTTCATATTATCATGCAATAAAATTCTCATAATGTATGTGTGAAAGTGAGATACAATAAGTAAATAAGCTTTTAGAAATAGACACATCTTTAAATAAAATTACTTTTTTAATTAGAATGATTGGCTTGCAATTTTTATTTATTAGTCAGTGTTTGGTGACATGTTATTGAACAATAGAGAATTAATAGTTTGTTCTACTTTATGTTCTTTGCTAAAGTTTTCTGCAGACTTTGTTGCAGAGCAACAAATACATGTCCTTAAAAAGCAATTTTAAATAGCACAGCAGAGACAGAATGTTCTTTGGAAAATTTGGTATAGAGTCATAGGGAGCAGGTGGTTGATTTGAAGAGCCTTACATTTGAGTATTAAACTATGCATCATTGAAGTGGGAAGTAAACAAGGGGACTCAGGGAAAAAGGGCTTCAGGAAATCTAATAGGAAAAACTCCCAAGTGTTACTCAAAGTCTCCAGACAGGTTATTTTGTATTTATTATTTTTTCTTATGGTCACATATGAAGAAAAATATTAATTTATTGAATAGAAATTAACATAACATTTAATCTGTGAAAGTATACAAACAAAAATCCAGAGATATTTTTATACCAATTATATTCTTTTAATCGGAGTGAGATTGGAAATCTAAACAGGTTAGTCTAAGAGTAAAGGACCAGGATTTAACCATAGTTGTATTTCTTTGAGAGAAACCAAATGAAGGCAGTATTCTTAAATAAACATGACACATTCCAATAACCCATATAACACATTTCAGGTATGAATACCTATGAGAAAAAATTGAAAAATCTTATAACTATATGACTAGCATTATAGCATTATAATTATTTTTATCCATCTTACCGTTTCTTAGTATGGATCATTATAATATTTACTGATAATTCAATTTTATGAAAAAGATAGCTACAACCTATATCAACAATATTACTGTGGATTTTAATATACTATTTTAAGATCTTTATTTTATTTAACTCAAAAATAATTTGAGTGGGTCAAGAAAATAGCAATGAGGGGCCGGGCGGTGGCGCTGGAGGTAAGGTGCCTGCCTTACCTGCGCTAGCCTAGGAGACGGACCGCGGTTCGATCCCCCGGCGTCCCATATGGTCCCCCAAGCCAGGAGCGACTTCTGAGCGCATAGCCAGGAGTAACCCCTGAGCGTTACCGGGTGTGGCCCAAAAACCAAAAAAAAAAAAAAAAAAGAAAATAGCAATGCATAAATTTTAGAAGCTTGAACAAAATAGAGGACAATTTTAATTAAGAAGATTGAGTTTTATGCATTATAACTAGAATGCAGGCATCTCATAAATATCAATTTTCAATAATAATAAGATGCAATATGGTATTATTACATACATGTAAACTGGGATTTCTTTTACATACTACAGATCTTATTGTAGTATGTTCTAGTTTTATTTTTATCTCATCTAATGAGAAATCAGAATGTTAAATTCAAATTATAATCCAGATCAATAAATTACCTATACATAGCCTTAACCATTTTATAAGGTTAGTGTTAGAATCCATGAGGTCACTAAGTAAAAGAACTAAACAAAATGTATAATAGATAATTGATTAGGTTCTAACTACAAGAATAAGAGAATCCACCACCACCATAATCTATCAGAACATCAACCTCACCCTCACCACAAACATCATCATCACAAGTTAGCATCAGCAATATTCTTAACATTGACTAGTTACTAATCATTTTTTGCGGGTTTTTTGGGCCACACTCATTTGATGCTCAGGGGTTCCTCCTGGCTAAGCACTCAGAAATTGCCCCTGGCTTGGGGGGACCATATGGGACGCCGGGAGATCGAAACTCGGTCCTTCCTTGGTTAGCGCTTGCAAGGCAGACACCTTATCTCTAGCGCCACCTCACCAGCCCCACAGTTACTAATCATTTTATACGAAAATCATCCTGTTAAAGAATATGTGGGATCCACAAATTATTTTTGGTCGATTGTCTGTTTGGTTATTTTGGGATCACACTACGCAAAGCTCTGTGGCTACTGCCTGGATCGAACTCAGGAAATATTCCTTGTGGTAATCGGGGACCCATATCGGATGCCAAGGATAGAATCCTAATAGACTGCATGCAAGTCAAACACTAACCACTGTACTATGGTTCTAGCTCCCTGGATTCCAGGATTTTATTCTAAATATCTGATATCAAATTAACTTCCTCCAGTTTCAAGGAGACTTAAAAAGTATGATTTATGAGTAACAGATAGAAGACTTTATTAGTCATAGGAAAAGCTACTCATAGCTTCAATAGCAACATTTTTGTAATTTCTCATATACCTCTTGTGTTTGAACTTTAAACAACACAAAATATAGTTACTAGTCTGTTAATAGTTTTAAATAAATGTATGTAGTGTGACCTTATTTTTCTATACTTCTTATTGATGAGAAGCTCAATACAAGATGTTGGTTTGTGTCAAGGTTTCTCTTCTGAGGATTATTATCCTGGCTTATTTTCACTTGAGATAGGAATATATGTAAGTATGTGTGTGCATTTACACATATTCCCATACCCATTTGTGTATTAGAGAGAGACAAAGTAAGAGACAGAGGGAAAGAGAATACTTTCATGTTCTAAGACAAAAATTGTATTCCATTAGGGAGGTATTGTAGACCTTCATCTAACACTGTGTTAACCATTGTATCTTAAAGTTGTAATATTCTTATACATTCACATTAGGGATTAAGAAAATTATTAGTTCCAGGGAACACTGGTCAGTCCTTAACTGACTTCATAATGATTATTTGCAACTTCATGATGAATAGGTTGTATTGTTTTGGAGGGGATTTTTTTTTAATGAAATTGGGAGAAATTCAGCTGTATTTCTAAAGACAAATGTCAGCCTATCCCACAAGTTGTTCCTTGCAAACATAAATTTGTTCAAAATGTCTACTTATGGTTATATATTTTTGGTATGATCTCAAATAAACTCAGGGCCCATGATAGATTGCCTTTCCCTAAAATAAGGTGGAAATGAACCTCAGCACTTATGCTTCTGCCTCCCTAGGAATACTACTATATGTCTGACTTTCCCTGAAACATTCAGTCACTAATGCTTGTCTTATTGTGTCATAGAGAAAGTATAAAGAGAAACATCTCCCCAAGCCTAATCTTCCCTAGTGTTGTGTTGTTAGCAGTGAAGTTGTGAATAAAGGATGACTAAGACTTAGAAAGGAGAAACAGAAAGAAGAAGTGTACTCTTTAGTCTCTGTCAGTTTAGTCTTTAAATTCCTCTTTCCTCTTCAAAGAGAAACTGTTAGAAAGAAAGACAAAAACCTATTTAGCCATCAGGACAATTCATTTGTCATGCATTTTCTTCTCTTGGGCATATTACATAAGTCAAATGGTGCCTGGTGTTAGGAATACACATGATCTTCCAATTAGAATGGAAAAGTATTTAAAGGAAATTTACAGATCTACCTAAACTGAATAGATTTATGAAAATATTCATTTTAGGAATTAATAATTTTGCCACATGTTTGCCACATTTGATTCATGTTATTATAGAATTACTCAATAGCAATTACACTAAGAGAAACTTGAAAATTCTATATTTTACTAATACTGAATTACA